>NC_142314.1:9378653-9682115 GCF_054855325.1 Carica papaya | reverse complement strand
TCTTTTATTCTCTGTATTAATTTAGGTTGGACAACTAGGTGGGTCAAGCATGCAACTTTCTTTAAGTCTTGAAGTCGTATCTATTATGCAGCTCCTATTACCTTGTATTTAAAAACCATTATGTGAGCTAACATACCTGCATTTTTTCTACTGAGTGCGTCAGCTACTACATTATCCTTGCCCGGATAATACAAGATATTACAATCATAATCCTTGAGGAGCTCTATCCAATGCTTCTGATGTATGTTCAGATCATTTTGAGTGAATATATACTTCAAGCTCTTATGGTCAGTAAAAATCTCAAAAGTCTCCCCATACAGGTAGTAGCGCCAAATCTTCAAGGAGTGGATAATGGCGGCAAGTTTCAAGTCGTGGGTGGGGTAATTTTTTTCATGACTCTTCAACTGCTTGGACTCATAGGCTATGACCTTACCATGCTGCATCAAAACAAAATCCAACTCAGGTAGGGGTCATCACTGTACACTGTATATTCATCTATCCCACTTGGTAAAACCAATACAGGAGCAGTAGTCAACCACTCTTTGAGTTTTGTAAAGTTCCTTTCACAGTTCACGTTCCATTCAAACTTAACGTTCTTCTTTGTGAGCCAGGTCAAAGGAGTGACTAGGTTGGAAAATCATTCTATAAACCTGCGGTAATAACCTCTCATTCGCAGAAAGCTATGAATTTTCTAAATCAATGTCAATTTCTCCCATCCAAGCATTACCTCAACTTTTTTGAAGTTCACTAATACTCTATCCCTTGATATGATATGTTTTAAAAAGGTAATCTGCTTGAGTTAGAACCCACATTTGCTCAATTTTGCATACAGTTTCTTCTCCCTGAGAACCTGCAAAATCTAAGTCAGGTGGTAAGCGTATTCCTCTCTACTCTTTGAACAGATAAGGATATCATCTATAAACACAATGACGAACTGATCTAAGAATTATCTAAAAATTCTGTTCATCAAGTCCATAAAGATGGTTGGTGTATTGGTTAGTTCAAAGGGCATGACGAAGAACTCATAATGTTTATACCTAGTTCTGAAAGTTGTCTTGAGAATGTCCTATGCCCTGATCTTTATTTGATGGTAACCCAAACACAAATTTATTTTGGAGAAGACTTAGACACCCTGCAACTGGTCAAAAAGGTCATCAATTCTGGAGAGGAGGTACTTGTTCTTGATCGTAACTCGGTCCAATCCTCTGTAGTCAATACACAATCGTAATGTCCCATCTCATTTCCTTACAAATGTGACTCCAGCACCCCAATGAGATACGCTATGTTAGATGAACCCACTGTCTTGCAATTCATTGATCTATTTCCTCAATTCTTCTATCTCAACACGACTCATGCAGTAAGGGACAACAGAGATAGGGTAAGTGCCAGACTGAAGATCTATGGTGAGCTCAACTTTTCTGTCTACTGGCAGTTCGAGTAGTTCATCAGAAAATACATCCAGAAAGTTTTGAACTACCGGAATCTCTTGAATACAAATTTTTTTCTTAAGTTTGCCTAATGTAGAGAAGACAATAGAGTTAAAGCACTATATATG
This sequence comes from Carica papaya, assembly GCF_054855325.1. Classification (NCBI taxonomy): domain Eukaryota; kingdom Viridiplantae; phylum Streptophyta; class Magnoliopsida; order Brassicales; family Caricaceae; genus Carica; species Carica papaya. The sequence goes on along the minus strand of NC_142314.1, from coordinate 9,680,560 downwards.
AGGAAATTATTGTGGGAAAATAACATTTAAAATTTTTATTAACTTATAAATGGCTCTTCGTTATGAGGGTTGAATACAAGTTTCTTATGAAAACAATCTATAGTGGTGCAGTACGCTGCTAACTAGTTCATTCCCAGAATTACATCAAAGTCTCCCGTGTCAATATCTATCAGGTCCATACTCAATTTTCTACCTGCTATGTCTATGATATAAGTTTTGTATAGAACCTTCCTAAGTAGTGTCATACTTCCAGGAGTAGATACATAGAATATAAAATTAAGCCTTTTCGGTGATACATTTAAGTTTTATATAAAAATATGTGAGACAAACGAGTGTGAAGTAACAGTATCAATCAAAACATGTGCAAGGTAATTACAGATAGTGTACGTATCCTGTATCATGTCTGGATTGGCTTCAGCATTCTATTGAGTTAGGTTGTAAGCTCTACACTAGATAGGAGGTCTGACTTAGTTTTGATTCCATGGGCACTCTCTCGCGTAATGTTGGGTACTCCCACATATGCAATAAGTATTATTGAGATGATAGAAGGGTCGTTCCCCATGATCCTTGCCACAGTGTTGGAAAGTCCTACCGCGTCCTGTCACTGGAGCTTGAGGAGGAGCCTGACTCACTAGAGTAGGTTTCTTGTTCTGCTGAACCGGTGTAGTGGGTGCTGGTTTACGGTATGAAATCAGGGGTCTGAGATTCCCCACTACTGGAGGAAAGATGCGAAGGTTTCTCTCCACTAACTGTGTCTTGGCTAGAATGGCTGAGTAGGTACTAAGCTCAAATATGTACAGCTGCTGTCTGATCTCAAGGCAGAAGGCCCACTCGAACTTCCTTGTCTTCCTACCTTCATCCATCATGCTTTCAAGGGAATATTGGTTCAACTCGAAGAACCTTTGAGCATACTCCGACACAGTCATCTCACATTGTACTAGGTGTGCAAACTTCATCTCTTTCAAATGTCAGATGTGCTATAGGAGGTACTCTATATTGAAAGCTATCAGAAACTATTCCCAAGTAACTAGACTGAGCAGGGTGGCTTGCTTGAATTGCCAGCAGCGGCCTACCTCTCCCACAAGCATGTAGGTGGCAAGTACAACCTTCTGTTTGGGAACCACCCAAAGTCTTTGTCTCAGCTAACCAATACTTAGCCTCTTCAAAAGATGATGCACTTGCAACGAAAGATGAATTTAGTCTTTTATACATTTTAATGTAGCTTGGGTCCATCATGGGTAGAACTGGGTCTCGTAGAAGAGGAACTAGATTGTGTTGCGGAGGGACCAGGTGGCCCTATGGTGGTGTTAGATGATACGATAGAGGCAACATATTGTATTATGGTGGTACCAGATGGTACGATGGAGGAGCAGGGTTGTATTGGGGTGGCTTTGTGCTGCAAGTGTGGCTCAAATTATGGCAGTGGGGGAGGGTCAAATAGCTCCCTCCTTTCCTCCGGGGTCTGCTGGGCAGAAATGAGTCTCTCCAGCATCTCAAAGATTCGGTCAACATCCTCTCGAAGTGAGCTATTTCGGGCTACTCAATTTAGTGGGGGTCTTCCTCTTTTCATTTTATTGCATCTGCATTTCACAAGAAATTATTGAGTGATAGTTTTTATTTGGTGTTTTTAAGTCTTTGTGCAAGGAATGGTTCCGAAGAACGCAATTCTGATACCAACTATAGAGGTGTAGAACTTAAAGATAAATAAATTCATAAATTAAATACAGAAGCGATTAATAGAGTTAGGGCTTATATTCCTTACACAATAATTTTGAATGCCCAATAGAGTTACAAGAATATTCATTCTAAAAGAAAAATAAAAATTAAAGAAATAAAATAAAAAACGAATAACTAAGCATCCTAGGACAACCTTTACTAGTACTTGAAGGGAGTCCAAATAGTGAACTACTCACGACCCTGTTGTTGTTCAGGATCTGGATCATGGTCTTCTTGATTTGAAATACTTAATGAAATGATGAGCTACACTAACCCAGTAAGAATATCACTCTAATCACAGACACAGAAAATTGAAGATTAGTAAAAAAATCAGAAAAATAACTAATGAAACCTTGCTTTATTTAAATATATTTAAAACTTGAATACATTTGTTTAATACTTACCATAACGAATTTTTCAAAGACAACTTATAAAGACCCATATCCATATCACTTTTCACTTTCACGCATAAGAAAATGATAAACAATAGTTTTCTTTTCTTACCTGCTTACTAGTACACTTGTGGATCCATAGGGATGTCCCCCCTACTCATGAACCCAATATCTAATTTTACAATTGACCAGCCGTTCCCATACCCTATTCGGTATGAGTGTGAACTATATCTCCTAAACCTTCTAAGTAAGTGACTTTCTAGCTCCTTCCAGCTGAGGTAACGTTCACGATAGGATTTTCTATGTACCGAGTCCATCTGCCCTTTTTCTGGGTAACCAGCAAGTCTTTCACTTACAGATTTTCATCAATAAATAACTAACAAACTCATACCAATATCTCATATCACATTTACAGATTAATTAAACTACATTCATACTGACGGTATATAATCAAAATAACCAAATAAGTTGATAAAATTATTGAATGATAGATTAAGAACATGTACTATACAAAAATCAAGCAAGTAGAATAGTACATAAAAATAAACAGGAAATCAAGAAATTGTGAACTAATTAGTTCCGACTCTACTATTAACCTGTAATTATTTTTAGGATTTTTTAATTTTTTACAAAAATACAAAATTATACATCGTTAAACCTTAATTTACTGTAACAGAGAATAGAGTGATGGATCCTCACCCGGATCAGTGTTTTGAGACGTCGAACTGTCTACTACGCCTCCTACCAGTACCGGGTTCCTTGAATATTTCATGTGGAATTCAAAATACTCATCACATACCTAAAAATACCTTAATAAATCTAAAAATCGGTGTTCAAAACTCATTTCAACAAATTTTGTGGTCCAGCACAGTATCGCTACCGTGCTCCGACGCCAGCTCCGTTGCCCACGGTGGTGGTTTGCCTTGGCCTGTCTAATTTTGGCTGATTTTGGCCAGTTTTAGCCGGTTTTGGCTGTATCCCTGCAGAAAAATATGTTAGGGGCCTATGTTGGCCGAAAAATTATAAAAAAACCGAACCTACCGACAGGGAGACCTCCGGGTGCAGTGGCTCCACCGGTCCTCCTTCTTGATTGAGGTTCTTTCTTCGGCTATCCTACACAGAAAAGGGCGGTGAATACAATGATAAAAAAATCACGTGAAACGGGAATTAGGAAGGGGTTAATTAGAGAGATTTTGGGGTTTTAGCTACGGCAGCTCCACTGGGTTTTGCCTGCGGTTTCTGACTCACTTATCATCCCTCTTGCTCTAATTTGGCCACGAGGGTATTCAGAATTGAATTCCAAGTGAGTAGGGAGAATTTTTATCATTTTTGGCGGTTGGCAGTGGCTCTAGTGGGGCGGCGGTCGGCCTCTTTCTCCAGCGTCTAGTTCTTCTTCTCCGACAGGGCTGATGACTAGAGTTTAGGTTCCCGTGTGATGCAGAATATTTATAACCATCCGGCGTTGATCCTAATCTTCTATCGCGATCGATCTCATCTGTCTGATCGCGCCTAAGGAGGAAACGAATTTGGACCGTTCATTGCGATTAATCTCGACCGACCGATCATGCCTAAGGAAAAATCATATCCGAGTTGTTCATGCTCGCTGGATCAATCCTGAACCGGCTGATCGCGGGGTACGCGGATTGCCAGCATGGCCTCCCGCATGGCACCGACGTTAGCGCGCCTTGCCACGCCACGCGCTACAGTTCGTCGAGGCTGCTAACTGGGCGGTCTTACGTGGTCAAAGTTTCTCTATTTGTACTTTGACCCCCTATTTCTAATTTTTCTTTTTTTTCTTTTAAAAATACTCACATAATCTAAAATTTTACCTTTTTTTTCCAAAATTATTTTTAATCTCGTCTTTAATTCATTTTTTCTCAAAATTCTAGTTAAATAAAAATGAAATAAATTAATCAATTTTTTTAAATTAATAATTAAAGAATAAAAAATTTATGTTAAGTCATTTTTCGGGTTCGGGTATTACAACATGAGTCTTCCAATTAATCATTTGTACACGTTGGATCTGAAATTAATTCATCATTTTTTTAAAGCTTAAGATTTTGGTTCAAAAGAACCATAGATGCTCTGATACTCAGGATTCTAGTGTCTTTAAGTAGATCAAGTGCATACTTGTGCTATAATATGAATTCCTCAGTGGAATGAACAATCTCAAGACTGGAGAGATATTTTAGATTTTTTAAGTCATTAATTCGAAACTTCTTATTTTTCTTAAACTTTAGTTCATTAATCAACTCAATATTGTTCTCAACATGATTAGATCATTTATATACACAAGCAACACTGTGAATTCTTCTCGCACAAACATTTTATATATCTACCTTTGATTGAATTAAACTTTACTGAATGATGAAGTTTGAGAGTTTGGCATACTATTATATAAAAGCCTAGATTCAGCCTGTAGATGCACTTCAATAGGCTGTACACCTTATTTTGGTCTTTATTGGGATATCTTGGAGGAAGCTTCATGTAAAATTTCGTCTCTTAGATATAATGTAAGAATGCATTGTTGACATCTAATTGATGGAGATGTCATCCCCTAATGGCTACTAATGATATGAGCAATTTGACTGAGGTGATTTTAACGATGGCTGAAAAAGTTTAATGATAATTCAATTCTTATTTTTGTATAAATTCTTTACTAATAAGTCTTTCTTTATACCTTTCAATAGTTTCCTCAGTATTGAATATTATCTTATACACCCATTTATACCCTATTGTCGTCTTTCTATATGGTAAATATGTAACATTCCAGATTTTATTTTGCTCCACAAGCCTTTTGATATGTGTCAAGTTTCTTATATGAATCAAGAGCATAAATATATCCCTTTTGTCTCTTACTGATGTCCTTGTGGGAAATGGTAGAGGCTATAGGAATAAGTCTATCACCCATCATGTTTTGTATTTGAGGTGTAGGTACAAATTTGAGTATATAATAATTACACCTAATGTGATTTTACATTAATTTTTATGATTTCTTCTTACAATTCACTATTTCATAAATTTAATTTTTTTTAATCATTCATATAAAATAATTAAAAAAAATATTTGTATTAGTCTAAATTTGTAAAACAAAATGCCCATAAATTCAATGCCAAACAAGAAAAAAAAAGGTATGAGATAATGATTTAAGAAACTAATGTTCATATGTAAAATAACAAAAAGATCAAACTACATACAAAAGTTATTAAACGACTAAAAAAAATTTAAAAGAATTGAATTAAAATTGAGTTAAATATAATAAGTAAAACTGTAATTTACGAATTATATTGTAAATAATCTTTTAAATGATTATAAATATTTTTTGAAAATCATTTTTACATTAATCTTATGTATTTAGAGTATTATTTTTCAAATATTATTCATAAAAATCATATCCAAATAAGTGTCATAGAGTAAGCATTTTAGTTACCAACTTCAATGACATTCTAAACTTTTTTAAAAGTTGAAATTGAGGCAAAAGTAGTAAAACCCCTTAAAAATAAACAATTCGGTATCAATTAAAAAAAGATGGTACAGATTGTTATACGCCTTTTTCTATAACAATAACAATATATTCCCATCAAATCAGTAAATATATATATATATATATATATGGTGAGAATCGTAATTCCAAATTGGCCAAAATGTGAATTAATTTTATTATAAGGTATCTATTTCTTCTAGCTAGTGATTGAGTTGGTATGGAGTCAGAATTTGAAGTAAGAATCTTTGGGTTTAAATTTTGAATATTTAATTCAAGATAGCTACTATGCATATATATATATATATATACACACACACACACACATGTACTCATATTATTTTCTTAAATATAATCGTGCTAATTAATGGAAGATACAAGCTATTTTTTAGTTGGATACAAATTTTATTTTGTAAAAATATATTGAAAGAAAGTTTTGTTTTTGAAATTTGGACACATGGGAATATAATGATAAGAAACAGTATTGTGCAAACAAGAATGTTTGTCTTGTTCTTCAATTTGAAATCTTGAAAATATTTAATTTAAAATGCGACAGCCTTTTTATTGATGGGGATGCCAAAAGCTAAGTGACTTTATGATGAGCCCTTGGCTCAAAATTGTAGGCCATTTCTATTTTATAAAGACAGAGAGGGTGCCCTGCCACAGGACACACACACTACTGTTTACAGGCTTTGACATGAGATACAGCCTGTGGGCTGTTACCAAAAGCCATCATTGCTTAAGTGCAAAGCTTATATATATATTATATACCCCGGCATGGGCCACCATCATGCTTTTTTAATTAAATTTTACCCAATAAAAATTAATTAATTAAATATTATATAAAATTCTCCCAAATTCCAATGGCTAATCATTTGAATTTTATTTAATTTAATTTTTTGTGGGGGGAAAGATTCTCTATGATCTTGAGTAAAAGAGACGGGTGAGTTACTTTATAAAAAGTTTCTCCCAAAATCCATGGTTTTATGTTTTTGTATTAATAATTATTTTATGAATGATTTATATTTATATGTATATGTGTCCATAGAGACATAATCTTTTGGGGTTCAAACAAGTTTGGGATAAAAAATTTCATTCGTTGAATAAAATTTGAAGATATAATGATAATCCCAACCCATTTAACATGATAATAATACAAAATAAATTAATTATTGATTATTTAAATTAAATTTATAAATGAATCTCCCATAAATGTTAAATTCACCATAGTGGGAAAAAACAAATAAAAGATTCAAAATTTTTTGAAATGCACATGATGAATCAAAATTTTAAAGCCTAACTTTTTATTTTATTTTATTATTTTATAATAATAAGTATTATTATTGGAAGTGAAAAAGATGATGATCTATCAATCAATTAGACCAAAAAGATTACTAACTTTTTAGATATACCATTTCAAAAGATTACCCACTTTGGTAATAATCATCATAGTTTCGGAGGAGTGAATTTTTTTTTTTTAAAATAATAATAATTCCAACATTAATTTCTTGTCTCCTTCTCCATCTACTTTTTTTTTTTTTTTGTTTTTTTGTTTTTTCATTTTTCATCCGAGGAGATACAAACACACACACACACACACCCATATATATATATATGTATGTGTGTATGTAAATGTAAAGATTTTGGCGGGAAAACAATGGTTGACAAAAGAAAAGCTAAATTAGCTACCCTTGATTTGTGTTTATAGGATTACTTTTTAATCAATTTGCTTTTTCAAGTTTTTGTCTTAGTTTATTTTGTTTTCTTATATGGAAAATGATTGATATATTGCGTGATTATTGCATAATAATGAAGTGATCAGCTTGTGATTTGTGTTGTGCGACAAAGACTTTACAATCCACGGTCATTACCTAATACTTTATCAATTTAAAATCATATTCATATGTGACTAGTACATATATGATTTGTTCTTCATGCTGGGACACCCTAATTATATATACACATATTACACACACACACACACACACCCTAGTTTTGAGCTATATGTGTTTCCTTAATTAATAACTAAACCTCAAAAGTTTAACAGAGAAATGAGGCAAGTCGAGATTCCAACTTTTTAGATTTCAAAATTTATTTATATCTTTAAAATTCTAGTTTGAAATACAAACAAAGAACGCTGGGATAATTCTTGAATTTTATTTTTTAAGTAGAGACATTTAATTTAATTTAAATACTTAATTGGTTTTTGTCTTATTAATTTTTTCATTAATTTAGTTGATGTACTATTTTTGAGTTAAAATAAATTATTAATGTATTTTGAAAATTATTCAAATAAATTGTTAACTATCAATTGCATTTAACACTGTTAATACATATACTATACTATGTGACTACATCAATGGTGATATTACTCAGGTGATCATGTGTTGATATGTGCATACATGTAACAAATAAGATTTTTGACATTACAAGATTCTTGATAATATAAAACAATTATTAAATAACAAAAACTACATGGTCATGATTGTTTCTATATTGATTTTAGATCAATTATTATAGAAATATAAAGAAGGATTGTGTATTGGAAAATCTAAAACTCTTATTTTTATAGTAACTAAAAGATGATTATTTCATAAATTAACGATGATTATACCCTTGTGCAATTCAACAATATAGCTAAAAATCATCTAGCTGATGAATTAACCAAGTCAGAGGTGAATAAAAAGACTTTAAACCATTTCATCATGCTCTTAAGCATTTTCAATTTCTTCTTATTGTGATTTGCACATGAGGTAATTTATTAAGTTGTGTAGTACTCCAAGTTTTTATTTGATTAGATCTTTTATTAATAAAACAATTCTTACCTTTTAACAAAAATTAATTTTTGCACCTCTACTATACATTTTTTTTTTCCTTAAAATCATTACCTTGAACTAGATATAGAATGGAATTGATGTTAAAATTTTACTTTATATTTTTATCTTATAAAATTTAAATTTAAATAAAATTCAAATTCAATATTATTAAGAAAAAATAACAACGAATGAATCGAAACATGAGTTGATATCTCTCAAAAAAATTCAAATTTAGTAGTTGATTTTCTTTTTTCTATATATATATATATATATAGTTATAATTCAACTAAATTATAACTATCTCAATATTCCACTGAAAAAAAAATCACATCTCTCCCATAAAATTTAGATACGTTAGAAGAGCTTTAATTAATGGAAGAGAAGGATCTATATGAACTGAAATCTAGGTATGTCCCATAGTTGTGAGGTTTTGTATGATCTAATCAAGGTGATCATTGAGTAAACTATTTATTTTCATTTCCAATGTTTGCTTTTTTTTATTAAAAAAAAAAACAAAAGAAAAATTGGACGCCATACTTGGGAAGCTCAATATTATTAAATATGTACTTTAGACCGTCTAATGTGTGTGTGTGTGTGTGTGTGTATATATATATATGACTAGTTATTGGGGATAATGAAATCCTAAACAACTGAAATTAGGTTAATTTTTTATGGGAAAAATCAAATTGGTTTTTTACTTAAATATCCATCATCCCGGGCCAAACAAAAGCAAAAATTATATTAATGTGTTATTTTTGTTTTTCTTCTAAGAAACAATATCAAAAAGCATTTGGATGAAAATAATTAAAAATTCCAGCTTAAAGATTTTTTAAAATTATCTCCTTTTGCTCAAAACCACAGAAATTAAAATAAACAACAGAGGAAAAAGAAAAATAAAATAAAATAAAGCAAGGATTCTAACTTTTCTTGGGTTGTACCTTAAATACAGAAGAAGGATAGATTTTGGGTCCAAAAGGTACAAACCACGATGAGCAACATTTACGTGAATAATGAAAGCGAAAAAAGAAAAGATAAAGAGTCTAATTATTGGTGTCTTTGCAACTTATAAACATCCCATGTGGAATTTAACTCTATAATGTGTGTGTGTGTATATGTATATGCAAGGAAATTATACAATTATAATAAACAAAAACCAGATGGATATTTAAATTAACTTCTTATTCTTAAGTATATATTTAATTTGAATAAAATTAAACGATATTGCGGCGGCTAGAAATTCCCCAAATCGCGCCACCAATCACTCCTAGACATCATTAAAAAAAAAAAAAAAAAAAAAAAAAAATTCTACGGAAAAAATTTATTTAACCACAAAAAAATAAGACACTATTAAGAAAATTTTGGTTTTTCTTTTTCTTTAAAAAAAAAATTGAAAATAAATTTTCCGGTAGATGAGCAAAACCAGACAAAACTCCATGCAAGTTTTTGTATTTCTTTTCCAATTTATTTTTCTTCTCCGACAAGATTGATTTTTCTCAGACAAGAACAAGCAGTAAGCTGGTTTTGGTATTTTATACTCCGAAATATGTTTTCATACATTCTGTTTTACATGAAGAGTACTGGTCAACACTCAGAGGGTCGATCAAGACCAATGTAATGAAGCCACGATAATATATATACATATGTATATATGTATATAGCACTACGGAGATTACAAACATCAGCGAGAAAAAAAAAAAAAAAAGCCTGTAATTCTTATATATATAGATGTAGAAAGGATCAGAATATTATGGCAATGTGAAAGGCAGAAAAAGAAATTAGCTATTATTTACATAGATGTAATTTATAAAGAAAGAAAAAACAATGGTGATTTAATCATGTTTAAAAGTCATGGTGTTAAGATGGAGAACAGTTAGAGATTCCATCTCCTTTCATGCATCTTTCTTCATATTCTTTCTTGATTTTCTTGTTTTTCCATTTTCTGAAAAACTTTTTTTTTTTTTTTCTTCTTTTTGGGGTTCATGCTGACACTAGGGAGTAGTACTCTATCTCTAATCTGATGAACATATCCATGTTTCCACCATACCTTCACTTCTCGCTGTAACGTTCTCGGGCAGTCCAGTACCTTTATCTCCATGAAAATCCGATGAAGAATTGCCTTGTTGACCGTAGTTGTTGTTCAGTCTCTCATTGGTGGCGACGACCACGACTCTCTGAGAATTACCATAGTTGCCGCCATTAATGGACCTTAACAGACCTTGACCGCTCTCATTCGACCCAGCTGAGCCGCCCCCCCAGTTCACAGCATGACTATTGCTTTTGCTCTTGTTATCCGTTGCAGGCAATGTCACGTCCGATGAAGACACGATGGTTTGAAGACCGGTAAGGTTGGAGCCAACATGGGCATGGCTCAAGCCAAACTCCTCGAGAACACCCATTTTGAGATGAGACTCGGTCGGTGGGCTAATGTCTAAGGTGGAGCCTTGTGGTTTGGCGCCATGAACGGCGGAGATGGGAAGTGTGTATTTGGAAGGCGGAGGTTGAAGAAGAGAAAAGTTGAGAATTGGGGTGTTTTGATTTTGTGTATTTATGTTGAGGAGATTATGAGACTGTTGTTTTAAAAGGCCTAAATGATCGGAGGGTAGTAAGTGGTAGTTAACAGATGAAGTTGAAGTATTAGGAGTTACGAAGTTAGCGGTGGTGGTGGAGGTGGTGGCTATGGCGTCAACCAAAGAAGAAGAAGAAGAAGAAGAAGGGATAAAAGGGGGTGGGTGGATTTTCTGAGCAAATGGTCTGAGTAAGTATGGAGGTGGAGAGATAGATGACCTTAGAGTGGAGGACGGTGTGCCAAGCAGATCAAGGCGGCTTCTCGGGAAAGATGACGACGTGAATGGCGGTGCAGGGATCCCAGTAAACTCCTGAACCATGGCTCGGAAATTAGTGGTGTCTGTGGTCAACACAGTTGTTGGAGCACGCCTTGAAGCTCTGGATCTCTTCTTTGGGTTCCGTGCCATGTTAGTTCCGCCACCGCCGCTGTTCATATTATTTCCGGTGGCGTTAATGGTTTGGTCTGTTGACACCGAGCCTCTTGTGTTACAGCTTTCCGGTTCTTGATGAGCGATCTGTGCACCAGGAAAACTGGCTGCTCTGCTCTGCGCAGCGGCCGATGTCGTCGTGACCGCCGCAGCTTGTTGTTGGGTGGTTAAGAAATGTTGAGTTGGGGACGAAGCGGACATAAACCCGCCAAGATCGGGTTCGGATCTTAAAGTTTTCGACCAGACGATGTCGAGATTGAGAAGTGAGTTTGGGTTTGGTGATCTTGAAGATAAGGGGTCAAAGAAAGGGTCGAAGAGAGAGGAAGAGGAGAGTGTTTGGTGATGCTGATTATGGTGCGGCGGCGGCTGGTTCGGCGTGGGACCGCCATGGCAGCTGCTTGATGGGTTGTTGTTCTTGTTAACGTTGAAGAAAGCTGAGATGGATTCGACGCGTGAATCGTACTCTTCGTCTCCGCCGCTCGAAGACTGAATGCTTCCACTGTTGCCAGAATCCATGAGAGTGAGACAGATGCAGAGAGAGAGAGAGAGAGAGAGAGAGAGAGAGAGAAGAAAGAGCTAGAAAAGGAAATACGTAACAGAGACACAGATATGGAGATGGTGCAGAGAGATTTGCTTACTTACGCAGACCCATTTAAGAAGAAGCTACAAACAAAGCATGAGCTAATAAAATTTGACAGAGAGAGAGAGAGAGAGAGATTCTGGAAGAAGAGAAATCAGAAAGTACCCAAGATGGCTTTAAAGCTGTGATCTGCGAAGAAGACGACAGTGGGTTAAGCTTGCTTTTAGTTTGTCTATGGCTAAAACGGTGCGTATAAACAAAGGAATAAACAGCTCACGGATTATAAAAATTGATAGTTGCAGATGAGAGGTAAATAGATTTTAAAGTTAAAAAAGTTCGAATTAGGGTTTTTTCTGAAAGAGAAAGGAAGAAACAAGTTGCTTCTTGCCTTTTCCAGTTTTTCTTTTTTCTTTTTATGCTTCTTGTTTATTTTAGCTTTTTTAAAAAATAAAATAAAATCAGTCAAAGCAAGTAAGAGTTGTGGTTTTGGTTCACAGTGTGAAATGAGGAAATAATACTACTACGTATACGTATAGTAATTAAATAATAAAAATGAAAATAATTTAAAATTAATTAACAAAATATATATATATATATTATATTTGTGAGGGAATAATGAGGTGGGCAAGCGAACAAATTAGGGAAGATGGTTGTTGAATGGTGTAGTATAAAGAGGGAAGATAACAACCGTCACTTACTTTTTTTTTTTTTTTTTTTTTTTTTTTTTTCTTTCAAAACCCACAGTGTATTTTTAATTAAACCCCATTTTAATGAAAGAACTAACCATAAAATATAAGATTATTATACATCTATACACATATTAATATCTGTTTTCATTTAAAAATATATTATGATTAGTATATATATAATACATAATAATGAATATATGAATTTATTGGTTCAAAAAAATTATTATAATATAAATTTTCTTAGGTTCAATGTGCATATTCACAAGATATATATATGTGAAAGCCTATATATTAAATTAAAATTAATATAAATTTGGAAAATTTATGCTTGGAGAGAAGAGTATAAATCCTCATTGCATTAGTCTTTAGTGATGATTTTTCGGTAATTGTTTTTTTGTTTTTTACAAAGTGGTCAAACTTATTATTATTAATTAATGTTGAAAAAAAAAAAACTAATTACAGCCTTTGACCAAGTCAAAGTTGAAACACTGGTAAAATATCAGAAGAAAATCTCATAATCTGGGGGGGGGTTATGATTGATGAACCTCAGGGAATCTTCTTTCACAGTCTTGGGTCTTCTTCCTCATATACCCTATAATAATATTAATAGTAATAAATACTAATTTTACAAAGAAAAGAAGAAAGCTTGATGGTACGATGGATATGGATAGATCAGTTCAACAACATCTCCCAGTTCGCTGCAACCATCAGAACTATAAAAGACACTTAATATAGTTAATGTGATTTAAATATGCTATTCGAATATAAAATAAATTAATTAATTACTATTTATTTATTTAATGTGACCAATTGATTTAATTTATATGACAGAAGTTGGAGAGTTTATAGGATATATACATGTCTTTATCATCTACGTGTTCCATACATGCATATCAATATATCCCTGTGCTCGCTCGCGTGTGTGTGTATATATATATATATATATATATATTCCTTTTTGATTAATTATCATGTGGATGCATAGCTTTTTATATATGGTATCTTTATAATTTGATATTGGCCCCTACTAGACCAAACCTAGACCTGCAAGCTGAATACTCACGTCTTCCAACCTCACACGTAATGTTACGAAAATAAAGCTGTTTGCCATATATTTATATCTACAGACTCATAGTATATATATATATGTATATAACTAGTAGGAAGTAGCTGTTACCATTTTTTTACCTTGACTACATCTAACCTTCATGTTATGTCGTTTTTCACTCCTTGGGATCTTACAACTTTAACATTTACAATCTTTTGTTGCTCTTTATATTTCCCTTTAAATTTATTTAGAAATGCAGTAAAAAACTTAAAAGAACTTAATAGGTAATGAGTTAAGATTAATTTATTATAAAGAGAAAATTACATCACAAATAGTTAATTAAAAAAATATACACAGAGTATTAAGTTTAATAATCTTGGAATTTTCTAATCAACGTATAACGTACGGTATGTTTGACGAACTAGCCATACACGTACACCCACGTGGCATTTAAATCTCTCAAATCACTTACCTAACTATGTCTCATTGAGTTGCTTGAACATGTAAAACTAGAAGTCGGTTTTAACTGTGGGTGGGGCCCGACTATTACAAAGATTTGTTCAATCAGGAACGTGGATTGATTTGACCTCCATCATTTTCAAACCGCATCTGGACCGCACGATCGGATGCTCCAACAGTCCGCTTTATTAATCTGAACCGTCAGTTGATGGGATATTCCTCTTGATGGTTCACCTGTGTGTCATAATTTCGGCTACCAAAGTGCTCCCTGATAAAATAAAATATAAAAATGTAATTTAAAATTTGGGGCTCTGATAAAATGAGTGGACCCTCAGGAACTTATCGTGAGGTCTTATTATTACATTTCATTTTCACCAACATCACTTAAACGTTGTGTAGATTTGTTGCTGACGACTCCTAATTTGGGCGACATTTTAAATGGGCATAAATCTTAATATTATTTTTTAATAATAATATTATTATACTTTGCAACTAATATTATATAGTTAACACCGTAATTATTCGATAATACCCATTTCTTAATCGTTGCATTTAGCTTGTTTTACCTTCTTTATAGTAATTAGATGAAAAGTTTAATAAACAATTAATGTAAGTATGTGTAATCTTTTATTATTCTATTATTTGTAGATAATTTTTAAATGACAAGAGTGTTTTTTACTAAACACTTAATTCAATTGTAATATTTCATTATATTTGACTCTGTAATCTTTGTAATTGTTCTTTAAATTTAATTTTTATAATATATTTTTTCTTTAAAGACATTTTTTATAACATTTTTAATATGCAAATCATATCTGATTTATACTAAAAATATTCACACTACATAATGAAAAATTTGTGACTTTTTTAATCTCATATTAAAAACATATAACCATAATCAGGCTAAGTTGTGATTTTTTTTTGTTTTACTTTTTCCATCCATTATATTATCTTACAATAAAAAATATCTTTCAAATATTTATATTATTTTTATAAATTAAAATTTATATATTTCATTAATTATCTAGGATTTAAATATCAATAATAATATAATTTACTAAAAAAACATACATAACATATAATGCCCAATTTTAATTTAATGTAAATTAAATTAATTTTATGCAATTTTTTAATTTTTTTTAATTTTAATTTAGTGTAAAACTGAAGAAATTTTGATAAAAATGAAATTGAAAACGATTTTGGAGAAAATATGTGAAAATTTGAGTTCTGATGGTACTTTTGAAAGAAGAATTAAAAAACGGGAGTCAAAATGTAATTTAAAAAATTTGTACCACGTAGGATGCCCAGTCAGCAACTCCAGCGAACCAGAACGCATCGTGTGGCAACGGACGCTGACGCGATGCCACGCGGGCGATCCGTGCGCTGCGATCGAACGGTCCAGATCCGTTCCCACGCGCACGGATAACCTGGATGCGTTCCTTCTCCAAACGAAATCGGACAATCAGATTTAAACGCGATCGGACAATCTGAATTTGATCGTGATGAACGGTCTATATTAGATCGCAATGAACGGTCTAGATCAAACGCGATGGATGGTCCATATTAAATGGAGACGGATATAAATAACTCATTCACACCAAACTCTAACCTTAGCTGCCAGACACCCTCGTCGGAGAAGAAGACCCAGCCACCAGGAAGAAGAGCTGTTGCCACCCGCCGCCGCGCTGGTGCTACTTCCGATCACCAAAAGAAGTAAAAAAAATTTATTTACTCGGAATTCAATTTTAAACACCCCCATGGCCAAATTGGAGGAAAAGAACCGGTTAATTGGCAGAAAATCGTGGGAAAAGCCCAGTAGCACCGCTGCAGGGAATTTAACAAAACACCTCCGATGAGGCCCTTCCTAATTCCCGTTTAGTGTAATTTTTCCACCATTATGATCACCGTTTCTTTTTATACAGGTTGACTGGAGCAAAACACTCAATCGCAACGTGAGCCAGAGGAGCCGTCGCACCGGAGAGTTCCGCCGCCGGTGAGTTTAAGTTTTTTGTATTTTTTTGGGCCAACTAAGGTCCCTTATCATATTTTCTCGCAAGATTGATGCAAAATCGATCGAATTCGGCAAAAAATAGCTGACCTGAGGTGGACTACCGCCGCGGGCGGCGGTAGTGCCGCCAGAGTACAACGGAGCCACTATGTCAGAATTCTGGAATTGGCCAAAATTGAGTCTTGAGACTGATTTTTTATTTTTTGAGATATTTGTAGGTATTTATAGCGCATTTTAATTCATGAAGAAAAATTCAGGGAACCCGGGGACCGCCAGTAAACGCAGTCAACAGTTTAGCATTTCGAGCACCAAATTGAATAAGAATCTCTCACCATATTCTTTATTATAGAATTAAAGTTTAAATAAATAATAATACAATATTTTGTATAATTCAGAAAATGTTTATAATTAATTACGATTTACTAATGGAAGCAGAACCGGAAATTATCTATTATTGATTTTGTTGAATTATTTTATAGTTAATTGCATGATAGTATTTCATTGATCGATTTTATACTTGTGAATGCATGTATTGTTTGATTTATGTGATTACATTAAATTGGAAAATGGAGACTAAAGAAAAACGAAAAATTGTGCGATTAAGTGAATGGATGAAACGACAGCCTTACTGGATATCATAGGAGATGGTGGATGGACCGGATACATAGAGAACCCTACCGTGAACATTGTCTCATACCGGACGGGGTATCAAAACAAGGTAATTTGGCATTCATACCGGATGGGGTATGGGGACGGGCGCGCTTCACCCTCATACCAGACGGTGTATTAAGCTGTAGTAATTTAGCAATCATACCGGATGGGGTATGAGGACGGCCTGTTAATTGAGAATGTTAAAGGAAAGGGTTCACGCATAGGGGGAACATCCCTATGAACCCCATGGATACTAGTAGGCTGGTAAATAGGGACAGTGATTGTTTTGGTTATCTGAATATGAAAGTATAATATGTGCTATGTTGCCGATTATATGTGAAATTATGATATATATATATAATGTTATTATTTCTATATGTTGTTTTTGTAAATTTCACCACGGTAAGTGGACATTAAATGATTTTATTGTTGATAAGTGAATTTGTTTAATTAAGACCTCCCTTAGTTGTTTTGATTTTCTACCAATCTTCATTTCTGTGTCGGTGAGTGGTGTGATATTCTTACTTGGCTAGTGTACCTCATTCCTTATTTAACCATTTCAGATCAAGAGGAACAAGATTCGGAGCTCGATTCACAAAAGGGTTGTGAATAAGATGCTAGTTTTATTTAATTTCCGTTTATTTTCTTATTTTTTTGTATTTCTTTCAAAGTGGTAATTCCACTAGCACTATTTGATACTTTAAGTTATTGTGTAAGGAGTGTAAATCTTAACTATTTATTCCATTTTCTCACTTAATTTATAATTTATTTCCTTTAGAATTTTCGGGAGCGTTATAGTTGGTATCAGAGCCGCGTTCCTCGAACCAATTTTTTATACAAAATCCTTAGGAAACACAAAAAAATAATGAATTGTCACTCAACCATTCTTTGTGAAATACAGGTACAGACAGATGAGGAGAGCAAGACCTCCATTAAACCGAGTAGCCCGAGAGGGTTCGCTTAAAGAGGATATTGACCGGTTATTTGAGATGGTGGAGAGACTCATTGTTGCCCAGTAGGCCCGGGAGGAAAGGAGGGAACTATCTGACCCTCCCCTGTTGCCACAAGTTGAGCCACCCCTGCAACGAGAGGATCCCGAGCCACCTCGATATGACCCTGCTCCTCCATAGTACTACCCAGCACCACCACAGTATGATCTGGTGCCCCAGCCACCGCATCACCCGGCACCACCACCGTACAACCCGGTGCCTCCACCGTATCATTAAGTACCACTGTAGGGTCATCTAGTCCATCCTCAGCACAGTCTAATCCCTCATCCATGGGACCCAGCTCCTCTCATGATGGACCCAGGCTACATAGAAAGGTATAAAAGACTAAATCCATCTATTTTTGTAGGAGAATACTCCTTTGAAGAGGCTGAGTTCTAGTTAGCTAAGACAAAGAAGGCTTTCAAGACTCTTGGAGTGATTCCCGAACAGAAATCCTTGCTACCTACATGCTAGTGGGAGAAGTAGACCACTAGTGGCAACTCAAGCAGACCACCCTGCCCTTTTCAATCACTTGAAAATAGTTCCTGACGGTCTTTTATGCAGAGTACCTCCCAGAGTATCTCCGACATCTGAAGAAGATGGAGTTTGTACACTTGGTCCAAGGGGACATGACTGTATTAAAATATGCTCGCAAGTTCCTAGAGTTAGGTCGACATTCTCCTGAGAGCATGATGGATGAAGGCAGGGAGGCTAGAAGGTTCGAGTGGGGTCTTCATCTTGAGATCAGACAATATTTATTTGTGCTCGAGCTCAGTACTTATTCGGCTATTCTGGCCAAGATATAGTTAGCAGAGAGGAGCTTTCGCACCCTCCCCCAAATAGTAAGGAACTTTAGGTCCTCAGCCCCACACCACAGACCAGCACCTACAGCACATCTTCAACTGAACAAGAGACCTAGGCCGATGACTCAGGCCCCCCCTCAGGTTCCAGCAGTAGGACGCGGTAAGATATGTCAGTATTGTGGTAAGGATCATGGGGACCGACCCTGCTATTGCTTCAACAACACCTGCCGCATATGTGGTAGTGCCCAACATTATGTAAGGGAGTGCCCGAGGAATCAAAATCAGGCCAGACCTCCTATTCAGGGCAGGACTTACAATCTCACTTAGCGGGATGCAGAAGCTAACCCAGACATGGTACATGGTATGTACACTATCTGTAAGCATTTTTCTCATGTTTTGATTGATACTAGTGCATCGCATTCATTTGTTTCACATATGTTTGTATCAAAATTAAATATATTAACTAAAAAACTTGATTCTGTGTTATTTGTGTCTACTGTTAGGAGTAGGACACTACTGGGGGAGGTTGTATACAGAGCCTGTGTCATAGATATAACGGATAGGCAGTTGAGTGTGGACCTAATAGAGATTGACACGGAGGATTTTGATGTAATTTTAGGAATGAATTAGCTAGTGGCGTATCACGCCACCATAGATTGTTTTAGCAAGAAGGTTATATTCAACCCTCCTAATGAGGAGTCATTTACAAATTAATAAAATCATTTAACATTTGTTCCCTCATGGTAAATTTTTTTATTATCAAGTACTTTAACCTAGCTATTTTCTCTAACTACGCAAAACCAAGAAAGAAATTTGTATTCAAGAGATTTTGGTAGTTCGAGACTTTCCAGATGTGTTTTTGGATGAATTATCTGGACTGCCAGTAGACAGAGAAGTCGAATTCACTATAGGCCTTCAACCAGACACCCATCCTATTTCCATTGCTCCTTATTGCATGAGTCGTGTTAAGATGGAAGAACTGAGGAAATAAATCACTGAATTGCAGCATAATGTGTTCTCTTGGGGTGCCCGAGTCACATTTGTAAAAAAGGGAGATGAGATGTTGAGGTTATGTATTGATTACAGAGGTCTGAATAAGATCACGATCAAGAACAAGTATCCCCTCCCCAGGAGCGATGACCTCTTTGATTAGTTACAGAGTGCCCAGATCTTCTCCAAAATAGACTTGTATTCAAATTACCATCAGGTAAAAATTAGGGCAGAAAATATTTCCAAAATAGCTTTTCGAACCAGGTACGAACACTATGAGTTCCTGATCATGCCATTTGGACTAACCAACGCTCCAGCCATCTTCATGGACTTGATGAACAGGGTTTTCAGACACTTTCTGAATCAGTTTGTCATTTTGTTTATTGATTACATCTTGGTTTATTCAAAAAGCAGAGAGGAACACGCTCACCATCTGACTCAGGTTTTGCAGGTTCTTAGAGATAAGAAATTGTATGCAAAGTTGAGTAAGTGTGGGTTCTGGGTTGAGTATGCTACCTTTTTGTCATACATCATATCAAAGGATGAAGTGTCAATGAACTCCGAAAAAGTTGAAACAGTGCTCGACTGAGAAAAATTGACATCGGTTAAGGAAATCCGTAGCTTTTTAGGGATGACAGGTTATTATCGCAGGTTTGTGAAAGGATTTTCTAGTTTAGCTGCTCCTCTGACTCAGCTCACAAAGAAGAATGTCAAGTTTGAATGGAACGAAGACTATAATAAAAGCTTTTTAGAACTAAAGAAACGGTTAACTACCACATCTGTATTGGCTTTGTCGAGTGGATCGGGTGGATATACAGTTTACAGTGATCTCTTCTACCTAGGGTTGAGTTGTGTTTTGATGCAGCATGGGAAGGTCATAGCCTATGGGTCCAGACAGTTGAAGAATCATAAGAAAAACTATCCCACCCATGACTTAGAACTTGTCGCAATCATCCACGCCTTGAAAACTTGGTGCCATTACTTGTACGAGGAGACCTTTCATATCTATACCGATCACAAGCGTTTGAAACATATATTCACTCAAAAAGATTTCAACATGCATAAGAGAATGTGGATAGAACTCCTCAAAGACTATGATTGTGACATCATGTATCACCTCAGAAGGGCAACGTGGTAGCCTACGCACTTAGTAAGAAAAATGCAGGTACATTAGCTCATTTGATGGTTTTATAATGCAGTCAGATAAGGGCCACATAACAGGCACGACTTCAGGACCTGAAAAGAGTCACATGTTTGGGTCATCTGACTGTTCAAGCACAGTTAATCTAGAGAATAAAAGAAGCTTAGTCCGTCGATTCCACCTTAGCAGCCCACAAGAAAGATACAGAACATGGAGTTAACTCAGAATTTCGAGTCTCTGCCGATGGGTTGCTCAGATTTCAGGATAGTGTGTGTTCCAGGTAATAATGAGTTGAAAAGGGACATCATGATAAAGGTCCATAGCTCAAAGTTTATCATGCATCCCATAAGCACTAAGATGTATCAAAGTATGCGATCCCGATTTTGGTGGAACGAGATAAAAAGAGATATAGCTGACTTTGTTTCTAAGTGTTTGATATGTCAGCAGGTTAAGGCAGAACATCAACGCCCAGGTGGGCTACTTCAACCATTACCAATTCCGAAGTGGAAGTGGGAACATATCACTATGGATTTTGTGACAGAATTTCCTAAGGCACGTTCAAGACATGATGCCATCTGGGTAATTATTAACTGGCTTACCAAGTCTTCCGACTTTTTGGCGATCAGGATGACCGATCCCTTGGACAAGTTGGCAAGAATTACATCCAGAAAATAATAAGATTACATGGAGTACCAGTGGCAGTAGTGTCCGACAGGGACCCTAGGTTCACTTTTCAATTCTGGTCTAGCTTTGAGTAAGCCATGAGAACGAAACTGTCCCTTAGTGCTGCATTCCGCCTTTAGACTGATGGACAGTTAGAAAGGACGATACACACATTTGAGGATATACTCCAAGCTTGTGTTCTTGACTTTGGGGGCCATTGGGATGACCATCTACACCTGATAAAGTTCACCTAAAACAACAGATACCAAGCAAGTATTGGCATACAATACCATCTGAGTAATTGTTGACCGGCTTACCAAATCTTTCCACTCTTTAGCCATCACGATGACCAATCCTTTTGACAAGTTAGCAAAAATGTATATCCGAGAAATAGTCAGATTGCATGGAGTGCCGGTGACAGTAGTGTCCGACAGGGACTACAGGTTCACTTCTCGGTTTTGGAATAGCTTTCAGTAAGCTATGAGAACGAAGCTGTCCCTTAGTACTATATTTCACCATCAGACTAATGGACAGTCAGAAAGGATAATTCGTACACTTGAGGATATACTCCGCGCTTGTGTCCTTAACTTTGGAGGCCATTGGAATGACCATCTACCCCTGATAGAGTTCGCCTACAACAACAGCTACCAAGAAAGTATTGGCATGGCTCCGTATGAGGCGTTATATCGATACCCATACAAATCACCGATTTGTTGGGAAGAAGTGGACGATAGAAAACTGTTCGGTCTATATCTGATAAAGGAGACTACATCTAAAATAGTTAAGATCAGGAAGAATATTCAGACAGCTCAAAGCAGGCAGAAGAGTTATGTGGATACCCGGATGAGAGATTTAGAATTTGAGAAAGACGATCAGGTGTTCCTTAAAGTCACTCATTTCAACAGAATCTGTAGGTTCGGCAAGAGTGAGAAACTGAACCTCTGATTTATTGGACCATTTGAAGTCTTAGACATAATTGGTACCGCCGCCAATAGACTAACATATCTTCCAGAACTGTCCAAGATCCACAATGTGTTTCATATGTCCATGCTACGCAAGTATAGCCCGAAATCCTCTCATGTCTTGGCCCACGAGCCTCTTCCATTCCAGGGGGATTTATCATACGAGAAAGTACCGGTCGACATTGTAGATCGAAAGAGCAAATTACTCAGCAACTGAAAAATTTCTTTTGTAAAGGTCATATGGTAAAACCACACACCGAGGAAGGCTACATGGGAGCTAGAATTAGACTTTGGAGTCTAATATCCCTAGCTATTCGATTGAGAGTGAGAGACAAAATTGAAGGACCAAATTTCTTTTAAGGAGGGAGAGTTGTGATACCCACAAATTTTTTGTGGTGATTAAATAATTAATGAATATAAATTTTATTAATTTATTTTATTTAATGTATTTTGTTTTATTTAATTTAGAGTAAAAAATAAAATAAAATTGAAGGAGGATTTAATTGAAAATAATTTTGGAAAAAAGAGGTAAAAATTTGGGTTTTGAGGATATTTTTGAAAGAAACATAGGAAAATAGGGGCCAAAACACAATTTTGGGAAATTTCGCCACATCAGACGCCGGGTCAGCAGCCCTAACCAACTGGGAAGCGCTAAGTGGCAGAGACGCTGACGCGGGAGGCCACGCGGGGGGGCCATGTGGACGATCCACGTGCCCGCGATCAAATGGCTGAGGTCCGTTTTCGTGCACACAGATGGCCTGGATGCGCTCCCTCCCAAACACGATCGAACGACCAGATTCAAACGCGATCGGATGGTCCAGAGTGGATCGTGATGGACAGTCCAAATTGGATCAAAATGAACGATCCAGATTCACTTCCTATTTAATTGTGATCGGATGGTCCAGATCAAACGCGATAGACGACTTAAATCAAAAGTAGATGGATATAAATAACCCCCATCCGTACCAAACCCTAACTCTAGCTGCTAGAACTCTCCGTTGGAGAAGACGACCCAGCCGCCGGGGAGCCGACCGTTGCCACTCGCCGCCACACTGGAACCCTTTTCTACTGCCAAAAAAGGTAAAAACTTTCCATTTTGCACAAAATTCAATTTTAAGTTCACCCATGACCAAATCGGAGTGAAAAGACCAGCCAATTGGCAGGAAAACTCCGGCGTAGCCACCGTGAGGAATTTTACAAAATGCCTCCAATGAGGCCCTTTCCAATTCCCATTCGGCGTAATTTTTCCATCATTGGGATCACTATTCTTTTCTCTATAGGTTGTCCGGAGCAAAACACCCAACCGCAATGTGAGACGGAGGAGCTGCTGCACCGGAGCGCCCCGACGCCGGTGAGTTTCTGTTTTCTATAACTTTTTTTGCCAACCGAGGCCCTTAAGTGTGTTTTCTCATAGGGATTGACGCAAATCGGCTGAATTCGGTCGAAACCAGCCAACCCGAGGTGGACTGCCGACGCGGGCGGCGACACCATCGTCGGAGCACGGCGAAGCCACCTTGCCAGATTTTTAAAATTGGCCGAATGGGCCTTGAGACTGATTTTGGGTTTATTTGGAACATTTGTAGGTATTATAAGTGCGTTTCAGTTCCTGGAGAAAAAATTCAGGGAACCTAGGGACCGCCTGTAAGCGTAGTAAACTGTTTAGCTCTTCGACATTAAATCGAGTAAGGATCCATCACCCTATTCTCTATCATAAAACTGAAGTTTAAATAAATAATAATGTGGTATTTTGTACGATTTTAGTAAACATACATAATTAATTACGGGTTGCTAATGGAGACGGAATCGAAAATTATCTACTACTGTTTGTTGATTGATTTTACAATTTACATGTATGATGGTATCTGATTTATTTTATGGCCTTGAACGCATGTATGTTTAGTTTACCGCTGAATCGAGAAAAAGGAAATGTTAAACAGTAAGAAAATTGTGTGATTTAAATGAATAGATGAAACGACAGCCTTATTGGATATCCTGAGAGATAGTGGATGGATCAGGTACATAGGGAACCCTACCATGGATGCTGTCTTATACCGGACGGGGTATGAAGACTTGATAATTTGGCGCCCATAACAGACGGTGTATGGGGATGACTCGTTTCACCCTCATACTGGACGTGGTATTAAATTTTAATGATTTAGCTTTCATACCGGACGGGGTATGAGAACGGTCATGTAATTGAGATTGTTAAAAGAAAGGGTTCACGTGTAGCAGAGATATCTCTATGAACCCCCATGGATACTAGTAGACTAGTGAAGAGAGAAACAATTATGGTTTGGTTTATTGTTAATGGATATGTAATTATAATATGTTCTATGTTGTTGATTGTTCATAAAATTATGATCTGTATGATATTATTATTTTTATAGGTTGTTTTCATAAATTCCATTATGGTAAGTGAACGAGAAATGATTTTATGATTGATAAATGAATTAACTAAATTTATTGCTCCATTAGTGGTTTTCGATTTTATAACAACATTTGTTTCTGTGCCGGTGATATAGTGTGATATCCTTACTGGGATAGTGTAGCTCATCCTTTATTTAACTATTTCAGATCAAGAGTGACATGTTCTAGAGCTCGATCCGCAAGAAGATTGCGAGTAGATGCTAGATATTTTTTATTTTTTATTTTTTATTTGTTTCTTTATTTCTCGTGTTTCTTTCAAAGAATAAATTCTGCAATGTTGTTTAATATTTTTAAGTTATTGTAGATGGAATATAAATCTTAAGCTTTTATTTTGCTTCCGCACTTAAATTATTATATATTTCCTTTTGGATTTTCAGGGTCGTTACAGTTGGTATCAGAGCATTGTATGGCCGCCCATGCAGATCGGCGATCTGTTGCGAAGAAATGAGTGATAGAAAACTGTTCGGCCCAAACCTTGTAAAGGAGACTACAGCCAAAATAGTTAAGATCAAGAAGAACATTCAGACAGTTTAGAGCAGACAAAAGAGTTATGTGGACCCGGATGAGGGATTTGAAATTTGAGAAAAGCGATTGAGTGTTCCTTATGATCACTCCTTTCAAGAAAATCAGTAAGTTTGGCAATAGGAGGAAATTAAGCCCTAGTTTATTGGGTCATTTGAGATCTTAGACAGAATTGGTACCGTCGCCTACAGACTGGCCCTGCCTCCAAAACTTTTAAGGGTCCATAATGTGTTTCATGTGTCCATGCTACGCATGTACAACCCTGGCCCTTCTCACGTCTTGGCCCACGAGCCTCTTTCACTTCAGGAAGATCTGTCCTATGAAGAAGTACCGGTCGGTATTGTGGACCAAAAGAGCATATTACTACGCAACCGAAAATTTCCTTTATTAAGGTCATATGGTAGAATTACACACACAGGAGAGTTGTAATGCCAAATTTTAATTTAATGTAAATTAAATTAATTTATGCAATTTTTTAATTTTTTAAATTTTAATTTAGGATAAAAATGAAAAAAATTTGATGGAGGATGAAATTGAAAATGATTTTGGGGAAAAAGAGTAAAAATTTAGGTTCTACATGTATTTTTGAAACAAAAATAAAAAACAGAGGTCAAAATATAATTTAAAAAACTTGTGCTACGTAGGATACCCTGTCAGCAGCCCCGTCGAACTAGAACAAGCCGCGTGGCAATAGAAGCTGACGCGGTGCCACGCAGGCGATCCGCATACCCGCAATCGAACGACCTAGATCTGTTTTCGTGCGCATGAATGGCCTGGATGCGTTCCCTCCCCAAATGCGATCAGATGGTCAGATTTAAATACGATCGGATGGTCAAGATTAGATCGTGATAAACGGTCTAAATTCACTCCTATTTAATCGCGATCGGACAGTCCAGATCAAACGTAATGGACGACCCAGATTAAATGGAGATGTATATAAATAACTCTCTTCACACCAAACGCTAATCCTAGCCGCCAGACATCCTCGCCGGATGAAAACACCCAGCCGCCAGGAAAGAGAGCCGCTGCCGCGCCAGATCTGCTTTCGACCGCCAAAAGAGATAAATTTTCTCCCTTTGCTCAGAATTTAATTTTAAACACCCCAATGACTAAATCAGAGTAAAAAAACTGGCCGATTGGCCGGAAACTACCGACAAAATCCAACAATGCCGAGGCAGTAAATTTCACGAAACGCCTCCGATGAGGCCCTTTTCGATTCCCGTTCGGCGTAATTTTTCCACCATTGCGATCACCGTTTCCTTTTCTACAGGTTGATTGGAGCAAAACACCCAACCGTAACGTGAGTCGGAGGAGCCGCTGCATCAGAGAGCCCCGTCGCCGGTGAGTTTTAATTTTTTATATTTTTTCGGGCCAACCATTGCCCCTTAACGTGTTTTCTTGTAGGAATTGATGTAAAATCGGCCGAATTCAGCTGAAAATGGCCAAACAGCCGACCTGAGGCGGACCGCCGCTGTGCCAGAAGTTTGGAATTGACCAAAATTGGATCCTAAGACTAATTTTTTATTTTTTGAGACATTTGTAAGTACTTATAGTGTATTTTAATTCCTGAAGAAAAATTTAGAGAACCTGGGGATCACTAGTAGATGCACTCAACAGTTTAGCCTTTCGAGCATCAAATTGAGTAAGAATCCATCACTCTATACTCTGTTATGAAATTGAAGTATAAATAAATAATAATACGATATTTTGTGTAATTTAAAAAATATTTATAATTAATTACTGGTTACTAATGGAGTCAGAACTGGAAATTATCTATTGTTGATTCTGTTCAATTATGTTACAGTTAATTGCATGACAGTATTTCATTGATCGATTTTATAGTTATGAATGCATATATTATTTGATTTATGTGATTACCATTGAATTAGAAAATGGAGACTAAAGAAAAATAAAAAATTGTGTAATTAAGTGAATGGATGAAACAATAGCCTTATTACATATTGTGAGATATGGTGTAACGGTCCTAAAAAATTCAGAAAGAAATACATATAATAATTTGAGTACGGAAGTGAAATAAAAGATTAAGGTTAACATCCCTTACACAATAACTTAAAAGTACTAAACAATATCACGGAATAAGTTCTCTAAAAGAAATACGAGAAATAAGAAAAATAAAGGAAACTATAAAGCATCTAGCATCTACTCACCGTCTGCTTGTGGATCGGCCTCAGGAACCAGGTCCTCCTGATCTGAAATGGTTAAATAAGGAATGAGTTACACTAGCCCAGTAAGGACATCACACTATATCACCGTCACAGAAGCAAAAATTGGTAGAAAACCAAAAACAACCAATAGAGCACAAATTTTAACCCAATACATTTATTTAAAATAAAACCATTTATCCTTTTTCTTACCCTTGGAGAACCTGTGAAAACAACCTATACAGAAAATAACATCATACAGATCATAATTTCATGCATAATCAGTAACATAAAACATATCATAAATCCGTATTCATTAACAATAACGGATTATCACCATTTCTCGTTTTTACTAGCCTATTAATATCCATGAGGATCCATAGGGGTGTCCCCACTATACGTGAACAACTCTCCTTAACAATCTTAATTCCAGGGCCGTCTCCATACCCCATCCGATATAAGCACCAAGACATTAAACCTCAATACCCCGTCCGGTATGAGGGTGAAGCGGGCCGTCTCCATACCCCGTCAGGTATGAGCGCCAATGATCAAGTCTCTATACCTTGTCCGGTATGAGACAACGTTCACGATAGGGTTCCTTATGAACCCGGTCTGTCCCCTATCTCCCAGGATATCTAGTGAGGCTGTCACCTTATCTGTTTTACTTTAGTCTCCGTTATCAAGTTGAACATAATTACATAAACAGTAAACATGCACCCGGTCTGTCCACCATCTCCCAAGATATCTAGTGAGGCTGTCACCTTATTTGTTTTCCCTTAGTCTCCGTTATCAAGTTGAACATAATTACATAAACAGTAAACATGCACCTGGTAATACAATTATATCATAAATTCTAAAATCACACAGTGGTCAAGTAAGATAGTAATACATGTATTTAAAACCATAGAATAGATAGATCAGATACCATAATGCATTTAAATTGTAAAATAAATCAAGCAGGAATCGACAGAGAATAATGTCTAGTTCGGGCTCCATTAGAAACCTTAATTAATTATGCGTATCTATTTATTTTGTACAAAATACTGTATTACCATTTATTCGAATTTTAATTCCATGATAGAAAATAGAGTGAAGGGTCCATATTTGATTCGACACCAAAAACTAGATTGTTACTGCGCCTACGGGAGGTCCCTGGGTTCCCTGAATTTTTCTTCAGGAACTGAAATGCGCTTACGGTACCTACACATATCCCAAATAACCCAAAAATAGACCCAGGGCCTACTCGGCCAATTTTGGAATTCTGGCACAGCGGCTTCGCTGTGCTTCGGCGATGGCACCGCCGCCTGCGGCGGCGATCCGCCTTGGGTTGGCTATTTTTGGCCAAACTTGCATCGGTTCCTGTGAGAAAACACACTTAGCGTCCTTGGTGGGTCGAAAAAATATAGAAAACCAAAACTTACCAGCGGTGGGGCTTTTCGGTGCGGTGGCTACTCCGGCTCATATTGCGGCTGGGTGTTTTGCTCCAGTCAACCTGTAGAGGAGGAAACGGTGGAAAAATCACATCCAACGGGAATAAGGAAGGACCTCATCAGAGGCAAAAATTGAAACACCTCGCGGCGGTGCCGCTGAGCTTCAGCGGCGTTTTTCGGCCAATTGGCCGGTTCTTTCACTCCAATTTGGCCATGGGTTGGTTTGGAATCAAATTCTGAGTAAAAGGTAGAATTTTTACCTCGTTTGGCGGCTGAAAATTGCTCCAGTGCGGTGGCGGGTGCTTGCGGTCGGCTCCCCGGTGGCTGGGCTATCTTCTCCGGCGAGGAGCTCTGGCGGCTAGGGTTAGGGTTTGGGTGCGGATGGTGTTATTTATACCCATCTGCTTTTGATCTGGGTTGTCCATCGCTTTTAATCTAGACCGTCCGATCGCGATTAAATAGGGAGTGAATCTGGACTGTTTATCGCAATTCAATCTGAACCGTCGGTGCGCGATTCAATCGAGGCTGTCCATGCGCGATGCAATTTGGGCCGTCCGTGCGCGTTTTGATCTGGGTCGTCCATGTGCGTGGGAACGGATCTCAGCCGTTCGATCGCGTGTACGTGGATCGCCCATGTGGCTCCCTCCCGCGTTAGCGTCTCTGCCACCTGGCGCGTCCTGGTTGGTCAAGGCTGCTGACTGGACAGCTGACGTGGCGTAACTTTTCTAAATTGAGTTTTGACCCCTTAGTTTATGATTTTTCTTTCAAAATACCCCCAGAACCCAAATTTTCACACATTTTCTCCAAAATTATTTTTGATTAAATCCCTAACCAATTTTTACCCCTTATTATTGTTATTATTATTATTATTATTATTTTTATTAAAATAAATTAAATTAAATTCAATTCAATTAATACATATTTATATTTATATATAATTAATAAAATAAAATAAAATAAAAATAATAAAAATAATTGGGTGTTACATATGGTGGATAGACCAGGTACATAGAGAACCCTACTCTGAACATTGTCTCATACCAAACGGGGTATCGAGACTTGATAATTTGGCACTCATGCCGGACGGGGTATGGGACGGCCCGCTTAACCCTCGTACCGGACGGGATATTGAGATTTAGTAATTTGACACTCATACTGAACATGGTATAGGGACGACGCGTTAATTGAGAATGTTAAAGGAAAAAGTTCCGCGTAGTGAGGACATCCCTATGAACCCTATGGATACTAGCAGGCTGGTAAATAGAGATAGTGGTTGTTTTGGTTATTTGAATATGAAAGTGTAATATGTGCTATGTTGCCGATTACATGTGAAATCATGATATGTATAATGTTATTATTTTTATAGGTTGTTTTTGTAAATCTCGCAACGGTAAGTGGACGGTAAATTGTTTTATTGTTGATAAATGAATTTGTTTAATTAAGAGTTTCATTAGTTGTTTTGATTTTCTACCAACATTGATTTCTCTGTCGGTGAGTGGTGTGATATTTTTACTGTGATAGTGTAGCTCATTCTTTATTTAACAATTTCAGATCAAGAAAATCAGGATCCGGAATCCGATTCACAAAAGGGTTGCGAATAATATGCTAGTTTTATTTAATTTCTATTTATTTTTTTATTTTTTTTGTATTTCTTTCAAAATGATAATTTTACTAGTACTATTTGGTACTTTAAGTTATTGTGTAAAAAATATAAACCTTAACTATTTATTCCGCTTCCGCACTTAATTCATAATTTATTTCTTTTGGAATTTCCAGAATCGTTACAAAACACAATTCTAATAAGAGCACATAAAACACGCGTAATTTACGATTTAAATTTATACCCTCACAAAAAAAAAAAGCATCGTTCAATCAAGAAATGATTGATTAAATATTAAATATAAAAATTTCTACTTCAATATATTTTTCAATTGATAGACTTTGCAATATAAATACAGTCGATGATTGAGGAAGATCAAGTAACCAATGTAACTCTTTTAAACGATAAATCAAAATATATTTTACTAATCATACCCACAAATTCGTAGAGACATGCCCACGCACATGCTTTAAGACGCATATATAGGTTTTGATTTGATCATACTTTACTATCAACGTAGGTTTGAATTAATTCACGTGAATACACACACACACATATAGGTTTTGAATTGATTCCAAAGACCAAAGTAGGTTTGAATTAATTCACGTGAATGTTTGCTCACATTATTTGTAAACTTATAGAAATTAAATAAAAATCCATGTATAATTAATTGTCACAAATGGGATTATAGAACTGTAATGTCACATGTATAAACGTTATTATCCATGTAATATTGAAAAGCTCTGGGCCAAGTCTTAAATGGTTGAATCTCCATCATAGTAAAAGCCTAAGAATGGGCTTTGAATGAGTGTTTACGAGGGATTCTATCATGCATTGTATTAGAAAAAAAAAAAAAAAAAAAAAAGTTGATAGTTTAACCATTTAAATATAGCCTGTAATTTGATTATTGATTGAACTGTAATATATGTTCAAGATCTAATAAATGAATTATCATTATATCAAACCCACCCAGAAGTTAGAAAGAATCTAAAGGAAAATGTATGCATACATCTTGTGTATATATTGTTAGAATGTTGCAAAGCATTACACCAGAAACCGTAGAATTTGACCCCCCAAAAAAAATAAAAAATAAAAATCAGGGTTTGGTAGAAACAAGTGGTGCTAAAAGGGGTTTATAGAATTTGGTTGTCCCCCAACTTCACCTAACAATCTATTGCTACCTGTTGCCTTCACCTTAAGCAACAAATTATTTTAATAGGTAAATTATAGTGTTAAAATTTTAACACAATTCTGACCAAGTTTATTAGTTTTATGTTTTAAATAAATATCATATTTTAATATAATGAATTATTAGAATTAGTGATGAAAATTTTTCATCAAACTCCTTTCTCAACTTTGGTAAAATTTCTTTCATCTTTCAAATAGTTTGGTAAAATTGATTTGTGTTTCAGTATTTGATGAACTCTACCGATGTTCGATAAGTCTAATAAATAGGATGATATGCGCAAAATTTCTCTTTATAATGAATGTATACGATTTTGATTATTGATCATATGCTTAATCAGTATTTTGATATATTTATCGATGCTAAATTGTGATAATGTAAAACCTTCATATTATTTTAAAAGTTAGATGAGATAGATGAATTCACCTCAATGATCAACTTATTAATTCTAGTATCTTGAGCAATCTTAAAGCTTCTGTATGAAACCTGTCACATATCTATCTTAATTATCTCTAACAAATCCTATAGAAGTGATATTATTAGGATTATTATGGATAAAATCACCGATATTGAGCTTGAACTATATTAAAAAAGAAATATAGTAGCTAATTCCAAGCATATTTAGTCGGGTCATTATGTGTCGCAAATACTCTGTCTGCTATAATATTTTCAGAATTTTAAGATTGTACGAGTAATCTCTTAATTAAAAGGTCTAAAAATATAATACTTATTGTGAATGAACTTATTATTTTTCTTACATAAGATCCAGACAGTCATCATGAATATCACCTTCCGGCACACAAAGCCAAGAGCACGTAAATATTCCACATAAATTACATGTTAAAAGAAAGATTAATGAATTTCTCATAAATTATATTAGACCGTACTTATTTAGACATCAAGTAATGACCAATGGCATACATTATACCCTCTTTGTTCACTTGCACAATGATCTTCACTCATGAGTACTTCCTCTCAGTATTGGTTAAAAAGTATGTTAGAAGTTAGAAGTCACTTAAAATTCTTAACTCTTAACTCTCTGAGATACTAGCAAAGTTTAGATATCTTTTTATATCTTATTATAATTGATAGAATTAATATAATTGAGAAGTAAATATTCAGATTTTATTAAAATAACTTTGTCACTGGTATGAAACCATATTATTGTATTAGAATTAAAGTTATCAATTCTAACTATAACTTAGGACAATTTAAAAATATATCATTCTAAATAAGTTTTCTTATATTATATATATTATTAATAATTTTATTCTCATGTCAATGTGTAATTTCTTGTTTCAAAATAACTATATTTAGATAAATAATTTTTAAATATTTACTGATATTTTAATATTTTAAACTTCATACGTGTATATATATTGATTTTTTTTTGGTAAACTTTATAAATATTTTAGTTATAAGTAATACTCTACTTTTTTCTCGGTCAAACCAGTTTGAATCGGTTTTGGAAAAAGAAAAACTAATTAATTATTGATTGTTTTTCAGTTTGGAAAAATTACAACTAATCCCACGTACTTTTAATTAAATATATAATATAATATTTATATATTATATTCAATATAAGTAAAAAATGTTATATTACATTAAATAGATAATACGATATTTATATAATATAGATAGTGTATATATATACAATATAGAAGAAAAAATTGACGGAACTCAACGATTAGACATCCCATAGATACATATAATTGAATATATATATATATATATGTGTGTGTGTGTGTGTGTGTGTGAAGTAATATAAGTTATATTGATATTGTCAGAAAATATATTCTGCAAATCATGAATGGTTACTACTAAACAGGAATATATCTTGTTGCCTCTTCTGGTGGTTTATTATCTCTAATATAATTCTCTGGACCCCCCCACACAACTAAAACAATTACATTCCAATAAATACCTCTTTTTTTTTTTTTTTTTTTTTTTTATAATCAAAACTTAAGAATCTAATATTGTTTAAAATAGATTAATTAAGCAAAAACTTAATATTGTTACCAGAATTACCATGCCAAGCTTATTATTATTATTATTATTTTATTATTTCGTTCATAAAATTTCTAATAGCATTTTTTTTTATAAATTTAAAAATTTATGAAAAATATATTTAAATATTTTACAAATGCTATGTTAATGTTTTAGAAAGGGTGTTGAGGTATAATTTCTTGAGATTTTGAAAATGTTAATAGTAATTTCTGTTTGGTAAAAATGTTATTACTATTGAGAATGGGTACTAAAGGAAGAGAAAGAAATGTCCTTTGCTCAATAATATAGTTTTTTTATAAAATATTATTTGTTATATATATATATATATATATATACATACATATTTTCCTGTTTGTTGTTAATTTCATTCGGTGACATATCAACTGAAGATCATACAATTGGCATATTTATATATATATATAACCAAAATTTAATAATCAAGTCATTTCCTAACCGCATTGATTTAATTAAGTTTTTTAAACTGCTTGATTAGACACCACTTGCTGCTTTAATGGTTTTTTTTTAATAATTTCTTTTCGACTTAACATGTGAAAATTACTCCTAATAAATTACACAAATGGCAGAGCTGGTAGCTCCAGTATAATTAAAATTCAAAAATCCCTTGGTAAAAATAAATAAATTTATTCCTAACACACGAACAGTTGAGAAATAGAGTTTATTATTTTTTATAAAAAAAATTATAATGGAATATAATTTATTGGGTTAAATAAGAGCCGAATTTAGATGTTGATTATATATTAAAACACAATTAACTACTAATTTAAAATTTGTTATTTAAATAAGGTCAAGTTGTTGAGGTTTGCAATTATGCGGTAAGTTTTTTTATTGGCAACAAATCTTATATGTAATATGAGCTTTTTATTATAATAATAATGATAGTGATAATAAAATTATGCATCAATTACAAAGTATTATGTACAGTAAAAATTAATTATATTTTATTGAATGGTTGTTGATTATGAGGCTTAACTCTCTGCTATGTCTTTCAGATTTATCTTTATCTAACTAAAATTTTTAAGTTTCATAGTAAAAATAATTATAATAGACATATATATACACACAAACATGTTGTGGAAACTTCAATATGTAGCCTAATAGAATGAAAGCTTTAATATGCCTACACAAAGGAAACAAAGGAGAGGCAATGTGTAACGCTCCGTTTTTTTTTTTAATGGCGCAATCTAAGAGAATTCTATGATCCATCACGCAAGTCTCATGCCAATTCAATCACACACAAAGAACTCTTTCCACACTTCATTTGTAACGGCCCCGGAAATTTAAAATAAAATATGTGTATTAAAAATGTCAAATGCGGAAGCGAAGTCAAAATTTCGATTAATATCCCTTACACTAAAACCAAAAACGTGCTCAAAATATAAAAGATCAATCTAACTAAAAGAGAGACTCGAAAGTAAAAGCTTTGAATATGACTATGGAGTCTTTAGGCGTCCCCTCCGTCGTCTTCCTGCGGAACCGGCTCGGGAACAATGTCTTCCTGATCTGAAATGATTAAATAAGGGATGAGCTACACTAGCCCAGTAAAGACATCACGATATCTCACCGTCACGGAGGTAAAGGTGGGTAGAAAACACAAAAAGACCAATGGAGCATGATTTACAACAAATCATTTTATTAATAATAAAACCTTTACCATCCAGTTACCTCGGTGAAATTCATAAAACAATATACGAAAGCAATAACATTATCATTATTATGAAATCATATAAACTGTATAATATAATATTTATCACGCCTTTTGTAATTCAATCATTTCACAACATATTTTCCTCATTTACCAGGCTACTAGTATCCATGGGGATCCATAGGGGTCCCGCTACCCGTTACCCTTAACACTTGTAATCAGATTCCAGGGCCGTCCCCATACCCCGTCCGGTATGGGCGCCAAAACTATAAACCTCAATACCCCGTCCGGTATGAGGGTGAAACGGGCCGTCCCCATACCCCGTCCGGTATGGGTGCCAAAACACATAGGGTCTCCATACCCCGTCCGGTATGAGAGACCACAATCCCGGTAGGGTTCACTGCGGTGGCTCTCCGGTGAGGTTCGTGTTTTGGTGATTCGGCTCCAATCAACCTGTAGAGAAAAGAATGGTGATCACGGTGATATAAAAATTGCATCAAACGGAGGCTGGGAAGGGCCTCATCGGAGGCAAAAACCGAGGAGGGGCACGGCGGCGCCGCTGGGTTTCGGCCGTGTTTTTCGGCTGTTTGGCCGGGATTTTGGCTCCGATTTGGCCACAGGGGAAATCAACGTGGAAAAACGAGTCGGGGGTATGAAATTTACCTCGATCGGCGGGTGGCGGCGGCCGGCTTCTCCGGCGTCTGGTTCGTCTTCTCCGACGAGGGCAGGCGGCTAGGGTTTTTGTGGTCAGGTGTGGGGGTTCTATTTATACCCTTTTGTGTTTTGATCTCAGCCGTCCATTTTGATTTAATCTGGACCGTCCGTTTTTGATTGAATCTGGGCCGTCCGTGCGCACACTTGATCTGGGCCGTCTGATCGTGCATACGCGGATCGCCAACGTGGCCCGTCCCCGGTCGACGTGGTCTTGCCATGTGGCAGGTCCTGGTTGGCCAGGACTGCTGACTGGGTCTGCTGACGTGGCGCTCTTTTTTTTTTTAAACTTAATAAAAATAATTAATAATAAAATAACCAAAATTTCCCAATTTTTCGGGCGTTACATCATTATTCAAAATCGATATAAAATTGCAATCATACATATACATCACAAGATAATACAATCATATACACCTCCAGGAGACATTATCCATACTACCATAAACTGTTACACACTACAACCCGCCCACAAAGAGAATCCTTGCCTTGTGGCACTACACACTAGGCTCGGAAAGCAGCAACTCAGATCCCGGCTCCATCTCTACTTCATCTGTTAATGATAAAGAGTGAGTGCACATAACTCAATACGGTAAAAAATTAAGTTGCAATTGTAATATACAATAACAGGAACTTCAATATGTCTATATACATTTCATTTACACAACCTAAGCCATACCTTAGAGCCACCCTAGGACTATTCATCATTAACTTATCCCGAAACTCTAGTTATGGTTACCAGTAGCACATGTAATAATAGGAACCCAGTGTTCCCATATGTATCATATCTATACAACCTAAGTCCTCCTTTAATACCACCCTGGGACTACCCCGAATCAACTTGTCCCGGTAAGTTAGTTATATTACATACCAAATGTGACCGCCTTCCGAAGTCACCCCATGAGTACAAATGTTCTCACTCGTTACCAATATCGGCGACCAACACTCAATTTTCTACCTTTCGACCCATAATAGGCCACTCACACACACAGATACTATCACTCCTGTCACCAACATCGATGACCCATCCCCTTGCCCGTCGGGGTCTCCCAACTATCACCACCATCGACGATCAACCTACTCTTTCCAGGTAGTGACCACTAATATTGGCGTCCCCCAATGCTTCCAACTCAAGGACCATACCATCCCGTACTCGCTTCACCATGTTATCTTGAGGCTCCCCTATTCCTTTACCTGGTATACCGACCCTACATAGATCTCCCCGTATGACCCACACTAACATTTCACACATACGCTGGTAATGTTCCCTCGCTAACCCTTAAATTCACAGCAGTTACACCAACCTATATACAACCCACACTCTCACACCACACAACTACCAACACACCCCTACTCCTATACCTTAAACCACACCTTACAGGCCTCTCTTTTCCTTCCCAATTTCTAGCATCTACACTCTCCTCCCTTCTATACCTACCTCTCCCTACGGTCATATCGCGCCTTTCATTTTACCCGAAGCTCTTAACACACACCGAACTCCTCTTCCACAGCCCACTCTAAAGACGACTTGCACAATCATGAACTCTCCTATCTCTCATAGACCTCACACCCCGCTTTCCTCCTTCTTCTACCTCCCACAGCCTGTTCAAAATATCACAACTCACACACTCACCATCACAACACTTATCTCTCTCACAGAACACTCACCGAATGCATTCTTCCTTCTCTCTCCTCGCGCGGCCTCCTCCGCGCACCCCGCTCGCACACACACAAACTCTCCTCACCATCACGAATCTCACTCACTCACCGATCTCCTCGTTCACTCTCTCTTGTCGCGACCTTCACCATGTGCTTACACTTATTTTACACAAAATATCCACACTCTCTCACTCTCCAACGTCTTCATTCTCTCTCTTCCTGCGGCCTCCTCTGTGAACGCCTCCACTGTTCAAATTGCCATCCACACCTGTCTGTCTCTACATCTTAGTTCTTTTACTCTACATGCTAAATAAAACCTAGATTTCTCAACCTAAAATCAAAATCTCGAAATCACTCCACACCTATACAAGAACTCAAAATTTTACTGTACCTCCCATCTCCATCTTCCTTCCTCCCGTAGCTCGCACTGTCCCGGTCCTGCTTCCTGTTCACTCTCTTTTCACGTTTCTCTCCAATCCAGCATCTCTCTCTCTCGAACCTTCTCTTCCCGCCTCCGATCTTTCTCTTCTCTGTTTTCTTTCTTTTCTTTATTTTCTTTCTTTTTATACCCCACCAGCCTTTCATCCTGCCCGTCCATCTCACTTCATCCCAACCATCCACTTTCCCCTTCTCCAAACGACGTCGTTTCCCTCAAACGATGTCGTTTTCCTCCCCCTATTCTCTAAACGACATCGTTTTCCTCCCCCTCTTCTCTAAACGACTCCGTTTCCTCCCCATTCTTCACCAAACGACGCCTTTTGACCTCTAAAATTCTCACCCTACCTATACAGCTATATATACATACCAATTTTTTTTTTCCAGTTATTACACAATGTAGAGAGAGACGATGTGAGAGAGAACCCACTAGATTTTCCTTTTCTTTTGTTATCTTATCTGTTATTGATGGTTTTAAATATTTCATTAGGATTATTTATACCTAGATCAAGATAAATATTCATGTGTACCTATATCATATTTACATGCAATCATTTTTGCTTTAAACCCTAATCAATATATATATATATATATGCACATATACATACAGTCTTTCAATGAGGAAACAAGTACGAGTTGCTCTAACTCATTTGGCCTGCGGGCTCTTTATGTGGGCTCATCATCTGGAGAGAAAGTGTTTTATGCACCCATATCAGTAATATGAGAGATCATAAGTTTGTTTGCTAATGGCTTGGTGAAAATATCGATAATTTGATATTCATTGCTCACATATTATGTCTCAATTCTCTCATCCTCAATTTTTTTATGTATCATATGATAATCCATTTTTATATGTTTTATTCTCACGAAACACAAGATTGTTAGCTATATAAGTTGCAGTCGTGTTATTGCAATATACAATAGCTAGTTACACATGCTTAATCCCTAAATCATTTAAGAGGTACCTTATCCAACTCAACTCATAACCAGTGTTTGCCATGACTTTGTACTCAACTTCAGCTAATGACCAAGACATTGTATGCTATTTATTTGGCTTTCAACCAATAAATGATATCTTAAGAAACACATAATACCTAGTGACATACCTTCATTTGTCTTGAAATGCTCCTTGGTCATTAAGATTAGATATTGAGTTGTAATTTAGAAGTAAAAGAGTAAAAACAACCCCTACCCGACTGTCATTTTAACATATTTTAGAACTTCATATCTAGCATTCAGATATTAGTTCCTCAGGCGTTCTATTCACTTACTTAACAGTTATATTGAGTATGATATATCAATTTTTATGATTGTTAAGTACGTAAGTCTTCCAATTAATCTTCTATATATTGTCAGAGTTGAGATTAATTCACCACTTGCTTTTGAGAGCTTAAGATTTTGGTCCAAGGGAACCATAAATGTTTTCACATAGAGGATTCTAAGTCTTTAAGTAGATCTAATGTATATGTGCGCTAGAATATATGAAGTTATTTTCTGGAATGGGTGATCTAGAGACCTAGGAAATATTTTTAGCTTTCTAAGTTTTTGATTCGAAACTTCATGTCCATTTCATACTTCAGCTCATGAATCAACTTAATATTCTTATCAACGATGATAACAACATCCATATAGACAAGCAACAAATATAACTTCCTTTTTATTCGCCTATATACACATGTTATAATATGCCTTTGACAATACGAAACCCTGTTGAATAATAAAAATAGAGATTTTGTTGGATTTTATATTTACTACGTGAGTTTATATGTGTAAATTATTGTGCATAAAAGACTATCAAGTTAATTGGATCCGATTAAAAAGTGATCTAGAACAGTTAATGACATATTAGGCTTTAATGCATTAAATTAAAGTGTGAGGTTTATTTTTATGTGTAGAGACCAAATATGTAATTTTTAATTTTGTGGTAGATCAAATTAGGAATATAAAAAATTCTCAGACAGAGTTGCCTATAAATAAGCAGTTATGGTCCCCAAATTACATGTAGCGTTCTTCTATCTAATATCCATAAGCGAAAATATAGAATGTGTGAGAACTCAAAAGATTACTTACTAATTTGGAAGATCTACCATATAACGTGTAGATTTCTTCTACTATGAATTCAGGTACCATTCCGTTACAGATCCAATATCTTTGATTTTATATAAGCATAGTTATTTAGATTTCAGATCTAGTTTTAAAATTCCTACAAGTTTGTGGCCTACCATTATCGAGAAGCTTGCTTCAACCCATAAATGCTCTTCAATAGCTTAAACAAATTCCTTTTGGTTTATATTGGGGTATTTTGGAGTGAAGTCCATATAAACTTCCTCTTCTAAGTTCATCATATAAGAAGTTACTATTAATATCCAATTAATGGAAATGCCATCCTTTAAGAGCTACAAATGATTGGAGCAATCTGATTGAATTGATTTTAGCAACAGGTGAAAAAGTTTTATGATATACTAATTCCTTTTTTGTATAAATCTTTATGGTGACCAATTTTACTTTGTACCTGTGAAATTCCGAGACCTTAAAAGAAATGAATTTATAATTTAAATACGGAAGCAGATAACAGAATTAGGGTTTATATTCCTTACATAGTAAATTAAAATGCCCAATAGAGCTAAAGAAATATCTCTACTACAATGACCTGTAAAAAGAAGCAAAAAAATGATTTAAAGTAAATAGATAAATTTCCTAAGGGTTAACCTCCACTACCTCTTGAAGGGGTCCGGGAGGTAAATCACTCACAATCTTCTTAGTGATCGGAATTTGGATCATAATCCTCTTGATCTAAAATAATTAATCGAATGGTGAGCTACACTAACCTAGTAAGAATATCATGCTAATCACTGATACAGAAAGTAAAGGTTGGTAAAAATCACAAAATAACTAATGGAACTCTTAATTTAAGTAAATTCATTTATCATGAAGAAAACTATTTATTCCATACTTACCGTTATGAGTTTTCCAAAAATCAACCTATGAAGACCAATATCTATACAACTTTTCAATTTCATGCATGAGTGAACAAAAAAGGACAATTTCCTTTTTTCCTTTCTTACCTGCTTATTGGTGCCCCTTGAGGTCCATAGGGATGTCCCCTATGCGTGAACTAAATATCTAAATTTCTCAATTAACTGACTGTTCCCATATCCCGCCTGGTAATGGGCACCAAACATTCTATCGTCTCGATATCTCGTCCGGTATGAGGGTGAACCATATCTCCCAAACTTTTCCGGTATAGGACTTCCTAACCCCGTCCAACTAAGATAATGTTCACGGTATAGTTTCCTATGTACCAGGCCCGTCCACCCTTTCCTAGGATACCCAGTAAGCCTTTCACAAAAAATCTCCATCAACAAAATGAACACCTAACGCATACTAACATCTCATATCATATTCATAGATCAATTTTAACATTATTTAAGCAAGTGATTTAATTTATTATGACCAATAATCGAGTAATCAGATAACTAGATAAATCATGCAACAAGGATCCAAATGAACCATATAATCGAGGAAACTATAAAAACTATCAGTGTAAACATGCACAGTATAATAGTAAGCAATTTAGGTAGTACATAAAAATAAATAGGTAACACAGACGAGCTTAGGGCAAGCATACACTGACCAGTTTTCTGGCTCCACTAGTGACCTGTAATTATTATTAGAATCTTTGTATTTTTTATAAAAATACACAATTATCAATTATTAAGTCTTAATTTATCGTAACCGAGAATATGGTGAGAGATCTTTATCGGATTGGTGTTTCAAAATGTCGAACTATCTACTACGCCTCCCAACGGGTCCCAAGTTTCCTGAATTTTTCTTCCGGAAATCTAAAATACTCGTTACGTACCTAAAAATACCAAAAAATTCAAAATCAATGTTGAACACCCTTTTTGACTAATTTTAGGATTCTGGCACGACGGTGTTACAATGCTCCAACACTGGCTCCAACACCCACGGTAGTGTATCGCCATAGCCTGGTCGATTTTGGACAATTTGGGCTAATTTTGGCTAGTTTTGGTTGGTTTTAC
This sequence comes from Carica papaya, assembly GCF_054855325.1. Lineage (NCBI taxonomy): Eukaryota > Viridiplantae > Streptophyta > Magnoliopsida > Brassicales > Caricaceae > Carica > Carica papaya. Next base: position 9,638,334 of record NC_142314.1, on the reverse strand, counting down.
ATGCATTCCAGCGAAAAAATACATTATAAAGCCTTGGTTTGCTAGAAAAATTGAAAAATCAAATCTACCGGCGGAGGTCTCCGGGTGCAGCGGCTCTGTCGATTCTCCCTCGCGGCTAGGGATTTTTCTCCGCTTAACCTGCATAAAAAGGAACGACGAACACAATGGTTAAAGAATTATGTGAAACGAGAAACGGAAAGGGACTCATCAGAGAAATTTTAGAGTTTTGGCTACGGCAGCTCCGTCGGGCTTTGCCCACGATTTTCGGCTCACTTGTTGTCCCTCTTGCTTTATTATGGCCACAGGGAGACTCAAAATTGAATTTCGAGCAGGTAGGAGAAAATTTTACATTTTTTGGCAGTCGACAGTGACTCCAGTGTGGCGGCAGCTGGCGGTTAATATTTTTCTCTGGTGTCTAATTTTTCTTCTTCGACGAAGGCTAGTAGCTTGGGTTTAGGTTCCCTTGTGAAGAGGAGTTTAAACATTCCTCTCCCCTTCGATCTGTGTTCTTCCTTTATGTTGACGTGGAGCAAGGAGAACCATTCAATTATTTCTCGTTTAGGTTGATGGCATGGTCGAATCTCATCCATTCAACGCTTTTGATCTTGTCCATCTGATCAAGCCTAAATGGGGAATGCATTGAGGTCGTTCACGTGCGCAGAATTAATCGTTGGCTGTCGGATCGCTGGGCACGCGGATCCCCCGCATGGCCCTCCACGAGGTGCTGATGTCAGTGTATTTTGCCACGCAGTGTGCCCTGGTTCATCGTGGCTGCCGAGTGGATTATCCCACATGGCTGAATTTTTGTTATTTGTATATGGCCCCATATTTCTAATTTTTCTTTCAAAAACACCCCCGAATTCAAAATTTCACCCATTTTCCTTAAAAGTATTTTCAATTTCATTCTTAATTTATTTTTTTCTCAAAAATTTAATAAAATTAAAATATAATAAATTAAATAATTATTTTATAAATAAATTAATAAGAAAAATTATATCGGGCCGATTTTCAGGACTAGGTATTACAATACCTTATATGGTTCCATCAGAATTGAAGTTTATCTTGTACGTCTATTTACATCCTATGGCCTTCTTTCCATATAGCAAATCTATAAGGGTCTAAGTCCCATTTTGCTCTAGTGCTTTAGTTTCTTCTTTCATTTTCTTTATCTATTTAGGGCATCTACAAGGTTTTTGATTCGTGTTAAGCTCTTTATGTGAATCAATATAAAAAATATATCTCTTGTACCTCTTACTTATGGGCTTATAGGAAATAATAGAGGCTATAGGGATAACTCAAGCACTCATGACTTTTTATTTTTAGGAGTACTCTTGGTTTATAAGGAGTTGCTAACTTATGCACTAAAAAAAGTCCTTCAAATAGAAGTGAGGCCTTTCAACTCTCGATGACCTTGTCATTAAATTTGGGGGACTTATGTTATTGAGGTGCTTAGTGATTTTTTCTTCCTGCACAATGGTTTCCTCAATCATTTCTTCTTTTAACTATTGTGTCGGAGATGGTGACCCCGGTTTTATGTCTTCATCAATATGACTATTAACATTCTGTTGTATGAAGTAAAATTAACTCGTCCCTCCATATTCTTTTGAACATCTTTGCATGCTTTTTAGGTACCTTTCATCAGCACTATTGCTCTGAATATTCTGAGGGAGTATCTTATTATGAAATACCATATTCCTTGAGAAAATACTATATTTATCTCTATGTCTAGTAACTAATAGCCTTTAACTCCAAAAGAGTAACCTTAGAATTTGCATTTCCTTGCTTTTAGTCGATTTTATGTTTGTTGACAGTAAGGGTTGAAGCCAATTTTGGTCAAACTTATGCATGTAAATACTCTCATATGGGAATAGTTCAGCTGTCTTTGGAAAAGTATTTCAAAGGAATTTTTATAATCTATAATAAACGAATGTGTTATATTGATAAGATAAATTACTGTACATATAAAATCACTCTAATGCTTCAATTTTAAGCAACTTTGAGATTTTAATGCTTTAGCAATGCTTAGCATTTGTTGGAGTTTTCTCTTCATTCTGCCATTTTGCTAAGGTGCTCCTACACAACTCTTCTCATGAATGATTACTTTCTTCTCATAAAAATCCTTCATCTCAAATTTTCTCTCATTATCATTGCATACAATCTTGATCTTGACATTGAACTGAGATTCCACAAGAGTGCAAAAGCTCTCCATAATAGAACCTATTTTTAATTTTAACGTAAACAACTATATCTATATAAATTGATTAAAATCATCCATAATAGAAAGAAGATAACAATATCCATCATAGAATATTTCATTGTAAGGCCCCCAATATGACAATATATCGCATCTAAATAATTTTAGATTTATATTAACTAATAGAAAAAAAAGGTCCTTAGCATTCCCACTAGTGGACATACATGTTGGGGTCAATATTTTCTACCATTTAAGGCATCTGGAATAAAAACTAAAATGGACAGTAAGCTATGTACTAATAGATAATGCTAGACATTAAAACATTCTTCTTGATTCAAGTTAAATTAAAATGCTAAAGCCAAGTCATGGTGAGAATGTGTGGCTAAATTCTTATCCAATCCCAACTAGTACATGCCCTCCTTAACTCTACCTACTCCAACTATCTTCAAGGTCAAAAAATCCTGTATCACACAAAACTATGATGAGAAAATAAGACAACACTTTTAATCTTCAATTGGTCTTCTTGTGCAATCAAATTAAATTTGAAATAATATATATAAAGGACATTGTGAAGTGTCAATACATCTGTTATCTTCGTTTTTTTAATGTGGAAAATGCTCACCCTTTTCGCTATTTTTGTGAAGTACATTTAGCCACACACTCTCATAATATCCTTTATGTGCAATGTAAAGATAACAAAGACTATATATGCTATCTTTGCAAAGTAACATGTGAAGAAATCCTTTTTTATAACTCCAATATTTAAAATTGATGTGGATACAATGTAATTTGAGGCTCTAATGTCTATGATCCATGAGAACATGTTATTTTATTTTACTCAATTGAATGACATGAGAGACAAAGATACATACTAAAGAACCATGACATATTTGTGTCTTGTGGCTTTATATGTAATTATTGTACAAGTTATCATGGGAAGAGCTTTGGCTACAACAATACCATCAGTTGTGTGTAGTGTTTTTGGGTGATCATTGCTTGTTTCATATTAGTTTTTGACTCACATGAGCTACGTGAATATACTTAGTTAACACTTGATTATTTTCCTTTCTCATAGGTTTTATAACCCTTTGAGTATCCACACAATTTGAAACAAGTCTCTGCAGTATGTCTATGCATGCTGCAATTTAAACAAGTTGGCGTATTCTCGTTAACCTTAAAACACTATTCTATAGAATGACCTACAATTTAGAAATGAGTTGAATAGTATTTTTATTGGTTGGAAGTGAATCCCTTAACTATTTTGTTTGTATCTCTAATAGTTAAAGTAAGGGTTTTTTCAGTCACAAAATCTAATAATTATTCCATACATGTTTCTTCTTGTTGAACAATTGAATATATCTCTCTTAAACTAGGAAAAAGATTTATGAGTAACATATGAGCTTTACTAGTTTTATAGGACTCATTTAGTCCCATAAGAAATTTCATCACCTGATCCCTTTGTTGATATTCTACTAGGGTTTTCAAAACCACACATATACAGTTTGAAATCGACTCATAATTCATTAGTTCATCAAATAATGCTTTTAATTTTGAGAAGCAAACACTTACAGTATCTTAATTTTACATGAGGTTGGCTATAACTTGCTTTTCCTCATGGATCCTGGTGGTATTTTGCTATACATATCTCTGTTCTAAGTCGATCTAGAGCTGGTAAGTAGTATTAGCAAAGAAAATCCCAAGTTTGATGTTTGTCGAAAGTTTGTTCTATATCTAAGTAATGATGGTGTCATTACATTGCAACTAGTGATCCATGAGTGGATCATTTAGATTTGCTGGTTCTTTCAAATATCCTTCTGTGAACCCTGACTTATTTTTTTATTTCCAATGCTCGCTTCATAAATCTAGCTCAGTTATGACAGTTTGTTACATCTAATAATTGCATTACTAGTGGTTAACTCAGAACTATAGTTATTGCCAATATAATATGGACTACTAGGTTTTGTAGGATTAAGGATACTGCCACTCGATGGAGAAGGTTCTTGATGAAGAAGCAAGCTTCCCATCTAATTCGAGATCTTGTTGTCCATATGCTTTGATACCATACAAGAACTTTTACCTTTAGTTTGATATAGTAAAAACTTTGATGTATTTGCCCGAGGAAACAACAAAGAAACCACAGAGCGACGAGGAAACAAAGGAGAGATAGCTTAGAGTAATAGAGAGAACCCATTAGGGTGTTCTTTTCATTTGTTATTATATAGCATTTCATTGATATTATTTATGCATTGGTCAAGCTAAATATTTTTGTTTACCTACATCACATTTACACACAAACATATAGTCTTCGGACACATGCACAAATATGGGTTGCTCCAAAAGAAAAAAGGAAAAACATTTGGGTTCGAATAAAACATTAATTATTTACTTGGTTTTTAAAATAAATTTAGTTAAATATTTTAAACAATTGAATTGAACTTCTAGCTATTCCAAATTCTTATTATACTTATTTCAACCTTTCACTTCTAAATTAATAAGCACAATTATATGTAAATATAAACTCTACACTTCCAATTATAGGTGGGCAAACATGTAGAAGACGACTCAGTTATGAATAGCAAGCAAAATAATCAAACTGATTAATGGCATAATTATTAGTAATGTTTGTTAAACAGATATTAATGGCAATTTGATTTATTAAATTAATTAAATACTCAGATTTATATTTTTTGAAATCCTACATACCATGAAAAATAGACGAAAATTGTACTGTATATAAATCATAACTATAATTCTGACTTTGCGTTCGTACAAATTTCCGTAGGCAGCCATCCTTTGTACTCTGAAAATTGATGTGAAAATTATCCATAGCCAAGAATATAAATTTTTGTCAAACTATAATATAATCTCTTTCAAATTTGACTACGAGAGCAAACTCTAACAGTTATTATTTATGATAATCTCAAAGAAGATAATTTAAAAAGTATTTTTTTAATTATTATTATTATTTTTTTATATAAAAAAATGTGTTTTTAAAAATAATAGTCTAAAAAGTATTTTTAGATGTAAAAATTAATTTGACTACAAATAATCTCTTGTAATCCTCACATGAACGATACATTTGTAATCACAAGTGTTTTACTTAATTTTTAGTTGGTAGAGAAGTTTATAAGTTCATTAACAATGTTTCATTAAATACATAAAATAAAAAAAATTAGTTAGCTCAATCCCCACCTACATCCTACCCTATATTTAGTTTTACTAATATATTATATGGTTTTTATTAATAGGTAACTAAGTATCCTTAAAATAATTATATAAATGGGTTAAAATTGTGATTTATTAACTTAAAAATTTATTATTAAGAGTGAGAAATTCAACAACACGTCTCGGGTTTTGGGTCAAAAGTTTGCAGGGTTGGGGAATTTGACGATTGACTTACCTTGCAAGATTCTGCACTGGATCCAATGCCCCAACTTTTGACTGCCAGAAATACTTTTCACAAAAACAACTTTTTATTGTTGATTTTTTTTTAAAAAAAAATATATATAAAAACACTTTATATAACAATTGTATGACATATTATAAGATAATTCATAACAATTTAAGTAATAAAATATGTCAAGTTATCTGACTCTTCATATTTTCAGCTGTTGATTGACAGACTACAAACTAACGTGACGTTTTTTTTACTGATAAAATTAAATTGAGAGTATTTTTTTATAATTACATTTCAGAGTTTCAGAAGTTAAAGAGGGCGTTTTCACAATTCTTATATGATCTACGAGTTGACAGGCTTCCCATTTAATTTGGGAAAAGGATCTTGCTTGCTCAAAACCACAACTTTGCTTTTATGGGCGAAGTACCCTTTCATCAGATTTTTGTATATTAGAATAGACATTATGCACTCCACCTACACGTTGCAAAAACACCAAGATAAGTAACACAATAGCCTATATACAGAGACCTATCTTTTTGTTTCATATCCCATTAATTGTTAATTCTAATTTTCATATCCATCTTTAATATACATAATCATACTATAATTTGTTATGTTTAAATTGCTCCTCATAAAATTCACTTTGTGGGATATAACTTAAAACACAACAAATCATGTTATAGTTATGTATCTAAAGATTAATATGGTAATTAGAACTGGTAACTGATCAGTAACCATATAGAGAATGACTGCAAACAGGCCATAAAGGTACTGAGAAATAACCCAAAAAGAACAAAAAAAAAAAAAAAAAAAAAAACAAACCTCATCTAGATCCATGTCAATCTCAAGCCATTTCAGTGCTTTGACAATTACTTCCAACTTGAGTTGGTGGGCTCTGTTTGGGTCTTTCTGTTTTTGGATGATGTATCTGCAGGTATAAACATAAATATGATTAATAAACTTTACTAGCAACTATAGAAACTAGAATCATTTGATATGGCCACTCACATTTTCTTTAATAATCTTTGGTAAACTTGTAACTCTAGCTTCTCCAAAACAAGATAGACACCAGATCTTAAAAACCTGTTGTAGCATATGTAAATTTTTTTTCACTGGTTTGAACATCATATTACATTAATCAAGGACAAACATACCTGTCTTCATGCTCCTGAAGTGCACACCGGAGTAGTCGGAGATCACCTCTCTCTAGAGCTTGCACAATCTTTTCGTACTGCAAATTGAAATTGTCGATAATTACTTCTACAGTTATATTAGATGCTTGAAAATTAGCACTTAAACATCCTTACTCTAAGTTCCAGGTTATTAAACTCAAATTATTTCCATTAGCTTTTCTAGTTCATTTAATTTTCTTTCAATTTCTATCAATAAGATAGCAACTAATGAAGAAAGTTTCCGTGTATAGAAATAAACAAGCAGGGAGCCATACCTCAAGTAGGTTGTATCTCTCCAGGAGACAAGTTTTAGGCAGGATGCCTATTGAAAGTTTCACGGGAATTAAGTACTTCAATATCATCCTGCTCGAATGGACAACAGAATATATGAGCTCTATAATGAAAAAGATGATGCATAATTTTAACGTTGTGCAAGATAATGTACAAGGCGAGCGCATCCAGGAGAAGCATTACTTAATTTTTAATGAATTCTTCGATGACTAAATATATGCTTTAAGAGAAAGAAAAAGAAAACAACTTAGGAAGAATTGGACAAATGGCAACAGTGCAGGACGTGGAAAATAACTGTTCAACACTAGATGGTCATGCACATCTTTTACCATTTTTCGCACTTTTGCAAATTGACACCGCTGAAACACAACTTGAGACTTATATTTAGGACCAAAATAACCCAGAAACTGGAACTTGCCACCTATTGAACACGGCACAATTTTTGTCGAAAAACATGCAGATGCAAGACATATGCAGCCAGCACACCTGAACCAAACCTTATATTTGTTTCACTGCGAGGGTTGCAATGGCTTAGAGCATATGATAGTTTATGATCAGCCTGCAAGGTTATGGAGAAACTTTATCAGCATGCATAATTGGAGAGCTGTTAAATGCTCATACAAGTCAAAGTTTAGATAAAGTTAGATAGCAGTAACAAATAATGCCTTGTAAAATCATAAGTATAGAGCCAGATAAACTAACGTCATATAGCTTCAAATACTAGATCAACTGGAGTGAACTGCTACGGTGATACAATAAAAGGGACTGTAGTAGCAATTAAGTAAAAACTACAACCTGAGCCCAGAATACTACTCAAATCGTAACAGAGAATGAAAAATGTTCTGTGCTAATAAGAAATTTAGAATCACTTACAGCAGGAAAATTTTCATTGAAAACTTCCAATCGACCAGTATAATACATGTAAGTAACCTGGAATAGCACATGGTAATTGTTGTAAAGCCTTAAGATAGAAGTCTTCAAAAGATTACTAAAGGAGCATCTTTACAAATTGAGTAAAGCACGAGAATGAAAATGGATTTGATCTGACCTTATCTCTTCTAGGAAATTCCTCGAAATCAAAAATTCGGGCAGTTTCAATACTCCTTATCACACTTCGGCAAAGGTGAACTGTACCAAGCTGTAAAGAAGGCAAAGTTAAAAGAGTGTTAGAGATAATTTCATAGCAACAGTCCTTTGGGCATTATTGAGCTATCAATACAAAGTACAATGACAGGGACAAATCTCCGTATTGGATATTTTGAGTGTTAAAAGTGCCTGCACATTTTGGTAGGTCCATAGCTCTAGCCATGAGCTTACAACTGTGAAAGTCAAAGTGCCTAGTTTAAAGTAATGCAATCCACTTGCCAAAACAAATTTTAATGGTCTATTTGGAGAAACTAAGAGACAACAAAAGAGGGAAAATAGAAAAAAAGTTAACAGAGTTGCAGCACAGAAAGGAATAAACAAGTTAAGATAAAGGCGGTACCTTGAAGTATATCTTGAACAACTGGCAAGTCACATATAATGCGCCCACACGTTTTGGACCTTTTCCCTATAATATATATACAATCTCCAAATCAAAAGACCTAGGAAAGGCAATGTAAGCGATATCTGAAATAGGATGTTTCATGTCCATGGACAACCTATACTGTCCAAAACCGAAAAGTATGTTATAAAATGTTTCTATAACTTGATAATGTGGTCCACGATGCTTAGGAATATCAAATAGTTTACCACAATTAAATGTCAAAGTCAATCCATATTTTTTCGAACAACATAGATTTAAGTTTCTTGCTTCACTAGATTTTAACTCACAAGCACATACCTATAAAAGATGAAGAAATAAGGGGGGAAAACAATATAAAGGAAAAGAAGCAATGCAATCTTGGAACATACAGCAAGAACACCAAATACTTTCATCAGGAAAGAGCCAGCTCCTTTCAATTTCTCAGGCGATTTTCCATTAGAAGCCAACTCTTCATCAGCCTACAATAACACAAAAATATGAACTTCATCTTAACATAATCTTTAAAAGAGAAGAACAAAAGATAAAACTAAAAAAATTGAAAATAGTGAATGACCCACCCTCTCTGCAAGAATCCTAATTTCATAAGCAACAACATACAATGCCTCCAAAGCCCAAGCAGATTCCCAATTCCGAAACTCCTGAATGAAAGCGCTGCATATGATAATATTGATACACGAATAGTTAAACTGAGAGAAACAATTATTTTACAACAAACTACAGAACAAGAGGAGTAGACAACTGAAAATAAGCGGCAAACAGTAGTTGGAAGATTTTTCATATGGCAGCACTAATACACAAATAGCTAAATTCAGAAAAATAATTATGTTGTAGTAAACTACAGAACAATAGGAGTAGACAGCTGAAAATCAACTGAAAATAAGGGGCGAACATTACTTGGAAGATTTTTCGTAGGCATGGTAAGCATCGAGCAAGTTTCCAAGATGGTAACTTTGAAGAGAGCGAAACAGAGGGACCAAAATTTCACTAAACTGAGAGTACTTATCAGATTGTTTTATCAATCTATTAGCGTCCTGATCACAATTAAACCTAAAATCAATGATTTTAATTAATTGTCTCCATCAAATGTGTAGAGAAAGAGATTAAGATTGAACCTGGAACAAATTCAGGGCATCTGCGAGGGATAAGAGGGAAGGGGTGTTTGAGGAGAAAGAGAGGAGCTGACTGAGGGAGGCTCCATCTTGGGATGAAATGGAGTCTGAGAAGCGGTTAAGGTATTCTGTGATCCGCCGGTGTGCTTCTCCCATGCTTAGATGTGCCATTAATTATCTTGCTTTTCTTTTGGACACCAAATCATGCACTGGTCATGTAAAAAAAATTAGATCCCAAAATAGTGTATACTGAATAACAATCGTTAACAAAATTTGAGTTCATGCTCTTATTTCAAAAGAAAAATTGAGTTCATGTTCAATCTATCAATCACTATCATATGTGCAAGAAAGCAAACATTAATTGCCTGAAATATGAAAGAAAGCAAGCATTAATAGAGCAGAAGATAAAGACAAATGTTTTTGAAAAGAATAAAACGCACATGCACACCCCTCATTGGCAGTAAACAAGATGCATAACAGTAGCAGCATGTCAAAATGTATTTCGCAGGGATCCCTAATAGGAACCAAGTTGAATGACATTCCGTGAATTACAGCAAACAAAGTGACATTTAACCTCCAGTTAGCACACATTTTCACACATTGACACATATTAAGTTTTGAACCAAACAGTCTATTCACCATGACATATCCCCATACTGTTTCCTTACAAAACACAAGATGTCTCGTGTTGTAACCTTATGTGAATCCAAACAGATTGTAATTTTATTCTAGTCCTATTGGATTCCCAAGCAAGGAGAAACGCAAAAGAAAAATGAATAATGGATCCTCAACTCTCATTTCCAGCATACAAACAAGAAATGTTTGATATGGTCTTAACAAAGTTGGGACAGCCTACCAACTCATGAGAATGCCATGATTTCAACCACCCAAATCAGTTTTCCACCACAACAGCACCACAAAGCTATGACTGAAGCAATATGGGTATTTTTTTCATTCAGCAGTATTCAAACAGACATAATGAAATTATATAAAAACCAGATAAAAGAAATAAGATGCTCGTGAAACATGCAAAAATAGATTTGATACAGATTCCTATGGATGGGGATATAAACTGTTGAAAGAACTGTCCATGTAAGGACATTGCAGCTAACCACACATGACTCAAATAAAAGAATCTCAATCAGGCACACCTTTCTACTACCCTCCTTGTTTTCATAAGTACTTAATTTTAAACAATGCTAACCAAGGGCCAAATGTAATCAGGAAAGACAATTGCAATCAAAGCCATGATACATGATGCAGTGAAAAAATCAATACACCTAGAATCAGGCCAAACATTCACGACAAATTGATCACCATATCCAGGATATGTAGTCAGCCAACAAAACATAAGAACAAGAAAATAAATGAATAAACAGACTGCAACCTACCCAGTTACAACCATTAGTCTAATGTTTCTCTGGAGAAAACTACTCAGATAGTGGTCAAGCAGACCAGCTGTCACTTCAAGCCAAGTGTACCAGGTCATGATTCTAATTTAAACATTCCAGAAAACAAGATCCTCATTCTGACCAATTTCGGAGACAATAACTTTTACCATCTCCAATTGCAGTGTCTAAAGATATTAAAAGCTTTTCAGTATATCTAAGGTTGGCTGTTACATTCTTAACAAAAAATTTCAATTCTCAACAAGACACAATCCATAATTAGACAACAAAAGGAGGACCCCGTTCACCCTTACAACTATGCTTATTCATCCGTTCATGGTTGGTGATTATCCTACTTATCAGATTTAATTCAAAAAGGAAACTACGCAGTTGAACAATTGCAGAGAAGTAATGTTCTTTCAGACGGAATCTTCCAAATCTCTTTTCACAATAGCATGATAATCAATCTCATTCAACTTTAATTTCAATCAATCATTAAAAGCACGTATCTTCCTCATAAAGAACTAACGATCCAAACTAATTGCAGTAGATGCTGTTTAAGCTCAAGGTTTATTGTCAGTCCACTGGAAAAAAAAAACAACGCTTACCCACTAGAAGATCTCGAACACTCCGGATAACTGCAATCAGAATCTTCCTTCTATCTCTATTTAGTGACCGAAGAACACTGAAGAAGATACCCAGAGAATCCCTCTTTTGTCGTCCCCGGAAGCTGGCTCCAATTCTTCTACCTCTCTTTTACGTTTACAAAATAACTCCTCAGATTTCTACAAGTGAAAGCACTCTCCGCTCTCTTCCAAGCTCCATGTCCACGCTTCTTCAAACTCTCCTTATCCTCTCTTTTCCCCTAAATCTCTGCTCCTTTCTCCTTCTTCTCCAATCGGTTTCCTTGTTCTTTTTTGTGAATCCGAAACCTCAGACGAGCAAAGTCACATCTGCTTTCGGACCCTAGGGTTCTGCTTCAAGGCCGAAACTCTCCCCTTCCGAACAACGACTGTTCTCAACTGGACACATGTTTGCAATTGTGAGCTTCCTCCCTCTGTCCTGAATTGCCCCTGCCTGAGCTCTGTGATCTCTCAGTCCAGAAAGTGACCTTCCCTCTCTCGTCTATGTAAACCCTAACACATCGGAGTTATCATGATCCGCTTGAAACGATGCCGTTTTGCAGTTTGGGAAGAATAGATGGCAGCTAGTTGCATGGACGGGCAAAGCATTTTGGCTTTTTGTTCCTAACGGGGCTACACTTAACAAATTATAAGCAAATCTAGATAGAAAGTCACAAATTCGAAAGAGATTGAAGTGAGTAACAAATTTAACAGGAAACAAATTGAAGTGAGTAATAGATTTAACGGACTAAACTATCCTACACGCTAATATACTATTTAATTTTTTTCCTTCTAAGTTTCTAGATTTTTTTCTGTCTATTTTAATTATATATATTTAAATTTTTACTAAATCTATGTTTACTCTTAATTGTCGTTTATGGACAGTTAAGTTTCAAATAAGTGACTTCTTGATTTTTTCTCATATAAGTTCCTAGCACTTTTTTTCTTTTTTTATTTTAGTAATCTAATTTTAAATATTTATTGAATCTACTCTCATATTTAACTATCATTTATAAATCGTTAAGTATCAGATGCATGACAACTTATATATGAAAATTAGGACAAATAAGTGGTGATTTAATATATGATGTAGTTGTAAAGTCAGATCAAATTTTCAAATTTCATTTATGTCCTTTGATTCTTGCCATCTTTTTCCTTTGAGCCTAATTCTTCATTCAAACCCTAATCTCAGAAGTACTCAAATCTCATATATCATTTCATCTCCTGGTCATCTCATTTTTATTCCTTCCCATTGTCATCCTTAAAATTGAAGAGAGGACAATGTAATCTTCTCACTTTGGCATCCATGGTACCCAGAATGGATGAAGAAATTATTGAAATCTTCCCTTAGAGAACAAAGGGGTAAAGAAAAGGCAAATGAAAAAAAAGTAATTATGGTTGGTTTTCTACTAATGTCAAGAAGAGTTTCATGTTAATTTTCTTTACAGTAGTTTTTTGGTATCTTCAAGGATAATAAGTTTTAATAGTACTCTTCTTCTTACAACTGATTTAGTAAGTTTCATGTTATTTTCTTTGTAATGTTCTTTTGGTATTTTTAAGGACAACTATTGTTAATAGAGTTATTCTTTACAATATATTTTATAGGGCTCACAAAATCAGAATAAGTGCTTACTAAATTATTGGTTCTTCCTCCAACTAATTGAACATTCACCTTGCAATTACAGATTTGGTGATTTATAAGATTAATACTCAAAGGAAAAGTGAGGATCAAAGGAAGAAGATGACAAAAATTGAGGGGGTGCAAATGTAACACCCCAAGCCCGGAATTTAGGCTCGGGATGACAAAATTTATTCTAAATAATAATTATTAAAATTGTTAACTTTGATTTTTTTAGAATTTTTAGTTATATACATTTTGGACGTATTTGAAACAATTTTCAAAAGTCAAAGACAAATTGTAAATAAGGGGAGGGTATATTTGAAAGAAAAATTGATAAACACATCCCAAATCATAAAAAAGAAAAATGCGACCATGTAGGACGGCCACGTCAGCAGCACGACAAATTATCGTGTGCCATGTGATAGACACGCTAGCACGGTTCCACGCTGGAAGCCACGTAGGCGATCTGCGTGCCAGGCCGATCGAACGGCTCATGGCCATTCCCGCGCGCGTGAACAGTCGAGATTGATTCCCTGAATAAGCTTGATCAAATGGTCTGTGTGTCTCTAATTGGACAATGTAGATCAGTTCCCCCATTAGGTGCGATCGGACGGCCTTCACTGCTCCATGTGTCCCTACACGGACGGCCCAGATCAAAGGCAAAGAGGTATTTAAACCTCTCTACCCGGGCTCCCCAAAACCCTAGCCGCTAAGACCATAAGAAAAGAAGAAGAAGTTCAGCTAGAAAATGAACCAGTCACCGAAGGAGAAGCCAGTCCCCATCGCCGCTGCACTGGAGACCCAAATCGCCGCTAGTAAGTGTTATTTTTCTCCCGTTCGTCCCGTTTTTTCATTCTAAATTACCCAAAATCCTTCTTGATTCAGGAAAACCTGAGGGAAGGTTAGAAATGGAGAGTAGAGCTCGGCTGAGCCACCACGCCCGAAATCAAAAAACACTCAAGTGAGCCCGAACCCTTTTTTTGTTCTTTCCATTTCTTAACCCTAGGTCATCTAACATGTTTTTCAATGCAAGGTAGCTGAAGAAAATTCGCGATCGTGAGGAAGAAGCGGCGGAGCTCAGCAGAGCCACCGCATCGGAGAGCTATAACCATTAGTAAGCTTCAGTTTTCTTCATTTTTTCACCAACAGATGCTGCTTAACCACAAATTGAGCAGGTTTTTGCCTAAAATCAGCTGAAACCAGCCTGACTAAGAGGAGGAGCCATCGTAAAAGGCAGAACCAACGGTGAAGCACGGCGGCACAACCGTGTTGGAACCCTAAACTGGCCCCCAATGAGACTTTTGGCCCTTTTTGGCTTTTTTTTTACGTATTTCCACATTATTTGACGTATGTTTTGGTTTTAGCAGAAAAATCTAAGAAATTCAAGAACCGAAAACTATCAGGAGGTGTAGTGAAAAAGGTGGTGTTATGGACATTGACTTGGGATAAGAATCCCTCACCATTTCTCCCATTACGGTTAAATTAAAGTCAAATTAAAAATAAATAAATAATTATATATGGTTGGTGAGCCCTTGATTAATTAAATACAGATTATCGATGGAACCAGTAACCGGTCAGTGTATAATTGTCCCTACCTTATCCGTGTTGTCTATTTGTTGTTATATCACCTTAATTGCTTACCATTACTTTGTGTACTTTAATTTATTTTTTTTACTTGCTTTTCTTGTCTATTCAAGTTACTCAAACCATTTTTATATTTATTCCATTATATCAGTTTGTGATGAGTGTCTTAATTACATTTGTTGAACCATTGGATCTTAATTTATATCACTTATTGATTGATTGTTTCGTTTTCTTGTAATTGCGAAATATGAGTTTTGCACGTATTTGGAGATTAGATAGTAATGGAAACTTGCATGTGTAAGCAATATTGTTAAGTAAAAAGGGCTTACCGGGTATCATAGAAAAAGGTATACAGACCTAGTATATGGGAAAACCCTACCGTGGACGTTATCCTCAGTCGAATGGAGCTGAGAAGTCTCATACTAGAAGGAGTTGAGAATTTGTTTGATTACACTCATTACCGAACGAGATATTGAAGTGGTGGTATGTTTGGCACCCATTACCGAACGGAGTATGGGGAAGACCATTTGATTAATTGAATAAACATTTGGTCCATGTGTAGTGGAGACCCCTAAGGACCCCTAACGACATCAGTAAGTAAGTAAAAATGGTAAATGTTAATTACTGTTAGTCTTTTGATTGCATAATGCGAATTACTATTTTGATTCTTATCTTTATAAATAACATATGGAAACTTACAAGTGAGTGAGGAATTAATGTGTTCAGTTAAATGAATTTATTTAAGAAAGAAAAATGAGCTCCATTGGTTGTTTTATAATTTCTACAAACCTTTGATTTTTTGTATTAGTGGTAAGACGTTGATATTCTTACTGAGTTAGTATAACTCACCCATTTATTATTAACCATTTCAGATCAAGACGACTAAGACCCGAATCCTGAACAATAAGAAAATTAGTAAAAAATTTGCCTCCCATTTTTTTCAGTTGTACAACGGAGTTTGATCACATAGGTTTTCCGAATTATACTTTTTCATTCATGTTCTTTAAGGAAATTCTCGTAGCCTTATTGGGCGTTTTAATCAAACTATGTAAGAAATGCAACCATAAATTCTAAACTGCTTCCACAAATTAATAAATTTAAGTATTATTTTATTACCCATATTTTGAATTTTTACAGTTGGTATCAAAGTCAGGTTCCTCAAAACCATTCCTTGCACATAGGTTTAGAGTAATTCAATACAACTCGAATCTCAAACATTTGTTGTAAAATGTAGGTACAAGAATATGAGAAGAGGAAGACTCCTGCTAAATAGAGCAGCCCGAGAGGGATCGCTTCGGGAGGATGTCGATCGACTCTTTGAGATATTTGAGAGACTCATCTCTGCCCAGCAAGTTAGGGAGGAGAGAAGGGAGTTGCTTGATCCCCTCTCCCACTGCTACAGTATGAGCCACATCCACACCAAGAGGATCCAGCACTACCACGGTATAATCTTACTCTTCAACCGTATAATCCGGCACTGCCACATTACAATCCAATGACCCCACCATATAACTAGGTGTCGCCACAAGGCCATCCGGTTCCTCCCTAGTATAATCCAGTTCCCCTTCAACAGGACCCAGCTACACCCATGATGAACCCAGACTACATTGAAATATACAAAAGACTTAATTCATCTTCTTTTGAGGGGGAATCCACTTTTGAAAAAGCTAAATACTGGTTAGCGGAGATAGAGAAGGTCTTCGTAACCCGTGGAGTAGTCTCCAAACATAAGGTTATTTTTGCCACTTACATGCTTGTAAATGAGGCAGGGCATTGATGGCAATTGAAGTAGGCTACTCTACCCACTCCAGTCACTTGAGAATAGTTTCTAACAGCCTTCAACACCGAGTACCTTTTAGAACATCTCCAATATCTGAAGGAGTGAAGTTTGCATACGTAGTCCAAAGAGATTTGCTAGTATCAGAATATGCCCAGAAATTCATAGAATTAAGCTGATACTTTCCTGAAAGTATGAAAAACAAAGACAGGAAGACAAAAAGGTTTGAATGGGCTCTTTGTCCTAAGATCAGACAATAGTCGTATGTCTTCAAGCTTAGTACTTATTTAGCAGTCTTGGCCAAGACACAGTTGATAGAAAGGAACCTCTGTACTTTTTTCCCAGTAGTGAGCAACTCCAGGCCCTCGACCTCACATCGCAAGCCAGCACCTATTGGACTAAATCAACATAACAAGAGATCAAGGCTCGCAACTCAAGCTCTTTTCTAGGCTCCAGTAACAGGATGCGATAAGGTTTACCAACACTGTGGCAAAAATCATGGAGATCGACCTTACTATCGTCTCAACAACACCTATTGCATATGCTGGAGTGTCCAACACTATGCGAGAGAGTGTCTGCGAAATAAGAATTAGGCCAGACCTGCAGTTTATGACAGAGTCTATATACTCACCCAGCAAGTTGATGAAGCCAACTCGGACGTGATATATGGTACATATATATCTGCAACCACCTTGCACATATTTTAATTGATATTGGTGCTTCACATTATTTTGTTTCACATGTTTTTACTGAAAATTTACGTGTGTTACCTGGAAGTCTTGATTCTATACTGTTTTGTCAACACTTGGGAGCGGGATATTATTAGGAAATGTTATATACAAAGCTTGTATAATAGAAATAGCAGGTAGAAAATAAAGCATAAATTTGATAACACTTGACACGAAGAATTTTGATATAATTCTGGGAATGAATTGGTTAGTAGCGTATCACACTACTGTGGACTATTTTCATTAGAAGCTTGTATTCAACTTTCCTAATGAAGAGTTTTTCACAAATTAATAAAATTTTTATATATTGTTCAAAAGTGGTAACTACATTGTTTATTAAATGCCCTTAACTCAACTATTCCTTTCCACGTTAGGCAAACTTAAAAAGAAAATTTATATTCAAAATATTTCTGTCGTCTGAAATTTTTCAGATGTATTACCTGATGAATTACTAGAACTGCTAGTAGATCGAGAATTCGACTTTGTCATAAATCTTTAACTTGACACCCAACCCATCTCGGGTGCCCCATACTAAATAAGTCATGTCTAGATAGAACTAAAAAAACATATCAAGGAATCGTAGGATAATGGGTTCATCCGATATAGCATATTCCCTTGGGGTGCTGGAGTTACGTTCACAAGAAAAAGTGAGGGGTCTTTGAGGTGTGTATTGACTACAAAAAATTGAATATGGTCACAATCAAGAACAAGTACCCCATCTTCGGACTGATGATCTTTTTGACTAATTACAGAGTACTCAGATTTTCTCCAAGATTGACATGCGTTCGGAATATCATCAGGTGAAGATTAAGACAGAAGATATCCCTAAAATTATATTCAGGACCCGATATGAGCACTATGAGTTCCTGATCATGCCATTCGAATTAACTAATGCACTTGTGATCTTTATGAACTTATAAACAGAGTCTTCAGACCATTATTAGATCAGTTTGTCATAGTATTTATTGATGATATCCTAGTTTATTCTAAGAGCAGAGAGGAACACGCTTAACATCTGAATCAGGTCTTACAAGTTCTTAGGAAAAGAAACTATATGCCAAATTGAGTAAGTGTGAGTTTTACCTTGAGCAGACTTCCTTCCTAGGGCACATAATATCAAAAGATAGAATGTTAGTGAATCCCTACAAGATTGATGTAGTGATGAGTTGGAAGTAGTTGACTTCATTCAAGGAAGTTTGAAGCTTCTTAGGTATGACAAGTTATTACTATAGGTTTGTAGAAGGATTTTCAAGTATAGCTGCCCCCCTGATATGAATTATAAAAAAATATCAAATTTGAGTGTTATGAGGAATGTGAAAAGAGCTTTACAATACTTAAGGAATGATTGACTACCGCACCAGTCTTGGATCTACCGAATGGAATGGATGACTATACAGTATACAGTGATGCATCATACAAAGGACTAGGTTGCGTTCTGATGAATCATGGGAAGGTCATAGTTTATAAGTCCAGTCAATTGAAAACTCATTAAAAGAATTATCCTACCCACGACTTGGAGCTTGCTGCCATTATCCACATCTTGAAGATTTAGCCCTATTACTTATATGGGAAAATATTTGAAATATATACAGATAATAAGAGCTTAAAACATATATTCATCTAGAAGGACCTCAACATACATCAGAAGCGTTAAATAGAACTCCTCAAGGATTACGATTGTAAGATCCTGTACTTCCCGAGCAAAGGTAATGTGGTAGCCAATGCCTTTAGTAGGAAGAATTTAGGTATATTAGCTCATATAATGGTTTTTGAGTGCAGGATGATAAAGGCTACACAGCAGATACAGCTCTAAGACTTAAAAATGGCCACATGTCTAGCAAATTTAGAAGTCCAATCCGAATTAATCCAGAGAATAAGGGAGGCTCAACAGACCCATCTCACTCTAGCAGCTCACAGAAAGGATACAGAACAGATTGAATTTAAAATTTTGAATATCTGCCGATAGGTTACTCAGGTTCCAATATAGATTGTGTGTTCCTAGTGATAACGAGTTAAAAAAGGATATCATGACAGAAGCACACAGTTCGAAGTTTACCTTGCATCTAGGAAATACTAAGATGTACCAAAACATGCGGCCCTGATTCTGGTAGAGCGGGATGAAAAAGAAAATTGATGATTTCGTTTCCAAATGCCTTATATGCCAACAGGTCAAAGTAGAGCATCAATGCCCATACGAGCTACTTCAGTCATTACCAATGCTAGAGTGGAAATGAGAACATATCACCATAGACTTTATAATAGGGTTGCTTAAGGCACGCTCGGGATATGATGCGATCTGGGTGATTGTTGACTTACTCGCTAAGTCCTCTTATTTCCTGGCTATCAAAATGACTAATCCCTTGAACAAGTTAGCTAGAATCTATATTCGAGAGATAGTTAGACTACACTGAGTTCTGGTGACAGTGGTATCGGACTGAGACTCCAAGTTCACCTCTTGGTTTTAAACAAGTTTTTAATGATCAATAGGGACGAAATTATCTCTTAGCACAACATTCCACCCTGAGATAAATGGACAATTAGAGCGAACTATTCACACACTTGAGGATATGTTCAGGCTTTGTGTTTTAGATTTCGGATGGCACTTGGATGACCACCTACCCCTGGTAGAGTTCGCCTACAATAACAATTATCAGACAAGTATTAGTATGGCTCCGTATGAGGCATTGTATGGCCAATCTTATATATCACCGATCTGTTGGGAAGAGGTGGGCGACAAAAAATTGATCGGCCCAAATCTTGTAGATGAGACCACAGTGAAGATATTAAGATCATGAAAAACAATCAAACGGCTCAGAGTAGACAGAAACGTTATATAGACACCCGAATGAGAGATTTAAAATTTGAGAAAGGTGATTGAATGTTCGTCAAGATCACCCCTTTTGAGGGTATCATCAGGTTTGGGAAGAGGGGAAAGTTTAACCCCCAATTCATCGGACCATTTGAGATTTTGGACAGGATTGGGGTATCCGCCTACAGACTAGCACTACCTCTAGAACTATCTAAAGTCCATAACGTCTTCCATATGTTAATGTTACACAAGTATAACACTGACCCCTTACATGTCTTGTCTTATAAGTCACTTCCACTTCAGGAGGATTTATCTTACGAGGAGGTATCGGTTAGTATTTTAGACCGAAAAAGCAGAGTGTTTCGCAACAGAGAAATTTCTTTTATCAAGGTCCTCTGAGAAAATCATTTGCAGGACAAGGCCACCTGGGAGTTGGAATCAGACTTCAGGACCCGATATCCTCAATTGTTCAACTAGGGGGAGGGCAACAATTTGATAGACTAAATTTTCTTAGGGAGGAGAGTTGTAATATTTTGAACCTGAAATTTAGGCTCGGGATTACAAAATTTATTCTAAATAATAACTATGAAAATTGTTACTTTTGGTTTTTTTAGAATTTTTGAGTTATATGCATTTTAGACGCGTTTGAAATAATTTTTAAAAGTCAGAGCCAAACTGTAAATAAGGAAAGGGTATATTTGAAAGAAAAGTTGATAAACAAGTGCCAAATCATAAAAAAAAAGAAATGCGACCATGTAGGACACTCACATCAGCAACACGACAAATTGTTGTGTGCCATGTGATAGACACACCAGCACGGTTCCACGCGGGAAACCATGCTAGCGATCTGCGTGCCAGACCGATTGAATGACTCAGGGCCACTCCTGCGTGCGTGAACTATCAAGATTGATTCCTCGAATAGGCTTGATCGAATGGCTCGCGTGTCTCCAATTGGACGGTTCAGAATAGTTCCCCATCAAGCGTGATCGAATGGTCTTCGCTGCTCCACGTGACCCTGCGTGGGCAGCCAAGATCGAAGCTGAAAAGATATTTAAACCTCTCTACCTGGGCTCCCCAAAACCCTAGCTGTAAAGACCACCGGAGAAGAAGAAAAAGGGTGGTCGAAAAGTGAACTTGTCACCGAAAGAAAAGCCGATCACCATCGTCGCGGCACAAGAGACCCAAATCGCCGCTGGTAAGTTTGATTTCCCCCCGTTCATCCCATATTTCCATTTTAAATTATCGAAAACCCTTTTTGATGTGGGAAAACACGAGGGAAGCCAGAAATGGAGGGCGGAGCTCGGTTGAGTCGCTGTACCTGAAATTGAAAAACACTCTAGTGAGCCTGAACCCTTTTCCTGTTTTTATCGTTTCTCGATCGTAGGCCATCTAACATATTTTTTGGTGCAGGGTAGCTGAAGGAAATCCGTGATCGCGAGGAAGAAGCGACAGAGCTCGGTGGAGCCATCGCACCGAAGAGCCAGAACTAGCGGTAAGCTTTGGTTTTCTCCCTTTTTCCACCAACAGATGCTGTCTAACCACGAATTGAGCAGGTTTTTGCCTAAAATCGGCCAAAACTAGCCTGACTGAGAGGAGGAATTATTGTAGAAGGCGGAACTGGTGGTAGAGCATGGCGGCAACGCCGTGCCGGAACCCTAAACTGGTCCCGATGAGACTTTTGGCCCTTTTTGGCTGTTTTTGCGTATTTTCATGTTATTTGACATACATTTTGGTTTTAGCAGAAAAATTCAAGAAATTCAAGAACAAAAAACTGCTGGGAAGCGTAGTAGAAAATGCGACGTTCCGGACATCGACCCAAGGTAAGAAGCCCTCACCCTTTCTCCTATTATGATTAAATTAAAGTCAAATTAAAAATTTGTAACCCCTTGATTAATTAAATAGAAGTTACCGATGGAGGTAGTAACCAGTCAATGTATAATTGTCTCTATCTTATCTGTGTTGTCTATTTGTTATTATATCACCTTAATTGCTTACTATTACTTTGTGTACTTTAATTTATTATTTTTATTTGCTTTTCTTGTCTAGTCAGGTTACTCAAACCGTTTTATCTTTATTCCGTTATATCAGTTTATGATGAGAATCTTAACTACGTTTGTTGAACCATTGGGTTTTAATTTATATCGCTTAACGATTGATCATTTTGTTTTCTTGTAATTGCAAAATATGAGTTTTACACGTATTTGGGGACTAGATAGTAATGGAAACTTGTATGTGTAAGTAACGTTTTTAAGTAAAAAGGGCTTACCGGGTGTCATGAAAAAGAGTGTATGGGTTTGGTACATAGAAAAAATCCTACCGTGGACGTTACCCTTAGTCAAACGGGGTTGAAAAATCCCATACCAGATGAAGTTAAGAATTTGTTTGATTACGTTCATTACCGATCAGGGTATTGAGGCGATAGTATATTTGACACCCATTACCGAACGAGGTATGAAGACGACTGTCTGATTAATTGAATGGACATTTGATCCATGTGTAGTGGAGACCTCTATGGACCTCTAGCGACATTGGTAAGTAAGTAAAAATAGTAAAGATTAATTACTGTTGGTCTTTTAGAATACATAATGCTTATTATTCTTATTCTTATCTTCATAAATAGCATATGAGAACTTATAAGTGAGTAAACAATTAATATTTTCAATTAAATGAATTTATTTAAGAAAGAAAAATGAGCTTCATTGGTTGTTTTACGATTTCTACAAATTTTTAATTTTTCGTATTAGTGGTAAGACGTTGATATTCTTACTGAGTCAGTATAACTCACCCCTTTATTATTAATAATTTTAGATCAAGACAATCAAGACTCGGATCCTAAATAGTAAGAAAATTAGCAAAAAGGTTGTTTCTCGTTTTTTCCAGTTGCGCAACATAAGTTGATCACATAAGTTTTCCTAATTATACTTTTTCATTTATATTTTTTAAAAATATTTTCATAGTTCTATTGGGCGTTTTAATCAAATTGTGCAAGAAATGTAATTCTAAATTCTAAATTATTTTCGTAAATTAATAAATTTCAGTATTATTTTATTACTCATATTATGAATTTTTACCGCAGATGAAATTTTGAAGTTTTTAATTTGACATGGCAATCATGGCATCGCCTAAATGTCATAATTTAGACACTTACGTAACCACATTTTCAGAATGAAACGATTCATAGCAACAATTAAGGTAAGGGTGGATTTAACAAACATTTTGAAAATATATCGTTAAAATAAACTTAAAAAAAAGTACAGAGGCTTAGATACAAAAGTCAAACAACCATATATTGAAGAGTTAGTGGCCCATAAACGACAATCAAGGTTGAGGGTGAATTTGGTAAAAGTTTTGAAACTACATGGTTAAAATAAACCAATAACAAATATAGAGACTTAGGTAGAAAAAGTCAAGCGACCATATATCGAAGAGTTAATTAAGGCTGACGGTGGATTAGATAAAAATTTAAAAGTGCGCAGTTAAAATATATTAAAAATTTAAAAGTATATAAATAAAAAAGACAAAAAAAAAAAAAAAAAAGAAAGAGAAATTTAGATTAAAAAAATAAAAAAGTAATAAAGTTGATTTAATAACTTACTCATCCCACACCAAGCCCTCTAAACCCTGCTCTATATTTAATTAATAAACTTTTAGTTTTGCTTAAATTAATTAAATTTTAATTAATAAATATTTAATATTATATATTTATAATATTAATTTATTGAAAATTATATTTAAATATTATTTTAAGTTATTTTTTATTTTGATTAATACTTAAATTTTTTAATTAAAATATTAAAATATTTATACTTTTTATAATTCAAAAAAGATAAATATGATGAGTAACGTGTAAAAAGTTTTATCTGTGAGGCGAGTGATAAATAAATTTTTTTTATATGTTTTAAGTAATATGAGGGTTGAGGTACTTGCTCCATACCTATCGCCTGAGTGAGTGCCAATAGAGTAGAGCTATCCAATAATATGTATTAGGTTCTCATAATGTTAACAATATTGTTTTTAATATACATGAATTATTTAATTATTAAAATTTGATGATTTTTATTTAAACCACCCTAGTCTATACTTTCAACTAAACTTTTTTGATTAAGCTATACTTTATACTAATTAGTAATTGCAATTTGCAAGAATGATATAAATAATTAAAATTCAATTGAAAACATACTTGAATGGTTGACAAGTATTATATATTGTCCTTATTACACTACAATTGATGGTAAGAACACACGTTTCATGAGGGTAACCACGTGTCTCAACCCATGCAAAATCCCTGTTAGACATAAAGAAATCCTACATGCATGACGCCTTTCTCAAACGCATTGGCGAAAAGGAGAGAAAATATGTCAAGAACAAGGAACTGGGTAAAGCAAGTCTACGAGAAGGCGGCAAATTTGGTGAGCACAAAGAAGCAAGATTTCACTGTGATAGAAGGCCATCCCCCCGCACAAGAACACACAGAAGGAGCCGTTGACACAGTTCTCTCCGTCAAAAACAATCTCCAAAAGCTAAAAAAGGAGTTCAAGATCTACAGATGGAACCCGAATCAGCCCAACACCAAACCCTTTCTCCAGTCTTTCTTCGTCGACCTCTCTACTTGCGGTCCCATGGTATGATTTATATGGGATATTATTGTGATTTGATTTGAAATTTTTATATTATTTATCCTTGTAGGTTTTTTTTTTTTTTTTGATTTTGAAGGTTTTAGATGCATTACAAAAGATAAAAGCAGAGGATGACTCAAGCTTGAGTTACAGGAGATCTTGTAGGGAAGGGATATGCGGATCCTGCGCCATGAATATTGATGGGACTAACACCGTAGCCTGCTTAAAACCTATTGTTTCAGACACTAACAATCCCACTATCATAACTCCTCTCCCTCATATGTTTGTCATCAAGGACTTGGTGGTTGATATCACCAACTTTTACCAGCAGTACAAGTAAAAAACACTTGTTATATACTGATTAAACTACTACTTCTTCATGCATATATGTTTTCATGTTTGTTTTAATGGTGTTAGGTCGATTGAGCCGTGGCTTAAGACAAGAAAGTTGCCGGCGGATGGGAGAGAATACAGGCAATCGCCGGTTGACAGAAAGAAGCTAGATGGACTTTACGAGTGCATACTCTGTGCTTGTTGCAGCACTTCTTGTCCTTCCTACTGGTGGAACCCGGAGAAGTTTCTGGGTCCTGCAGCTTTGCTCCATGCTTATCGATGGATTTCTGATAGGTTATATATAACTCGATCTGACACATGCTCTGTAATTTTTGGTTTAATCTTCTGAAAAGTTAAATATATTTTATGGGCATGCAGCCGGGACGAGTTTACAGGGGGAAGGTTGCAGGCGCTGACGGAGGATGAAAGCAGATTGTATAAATGCAGGACGATAAGGAATTGTACGGTGACGTGTCCCAAGAGTCTGGATCCTTCTGCTGCGATTCAGAGGATGAAGTCTAATCATCTGATTTCTCAGCCGGTGGAGAAGCTCGAAAAGCCTTCTAGACTTTCATTTTAAGCCTTTTCTTTCTTTTTTTTTTTTTAGTAATTATCAAGTATTCTTCAGCAAGAATGAGGGAAGACTCATAGCAGCTTTTCCAGTCTGGTCATTAGTCGAGATTCTGCTGTATATTTCTCGTAAGATAATTATAAAAAAATTGAGGTATATTAACATTTCAGTTTGACCTAATATATGTATATTTTCAAATAAATGTATTTTTTATTTTAATATATATATATTTTATAATAAAGGGCGCAAAGAAGAAATGAAGGTTGAGTTGTGATTAATAAAATAATAAGGGACCAAATCCACATATAATTATAGTAAGTCCAAATTATGAGTTGGTTAATCTATTTATTTATTTCCAGAGGCTAGTAGCCCAGAGTCTATATTTTTATAGATAAATTAATAAATTTTATACCATATTATTATCTTTTGAATTTTTATTTTATAAAAATAATTGTTTTTATTCGTTTTATTCTCTAATATCAGATTTGATTATTCCTAAATTGGGTCTAAATGAAATGATTTTAATGTAAAAAATCATTAATTTTATAAATATGAGAAAAATTAGATAGAGTTAAAAACTGTAGTTTGCATTAAAACACAAGCCTTTAATTGAATAATCATAATTAATATTTAAAACACTAGTTTTTAGTTTTTTTTTTTTAAAATTTTTCTTTAAAGAGAATAACCATATATAATTGTTTTCCAGCCTTTTTATTTATGTTTCTATACTATTTTAATTAAAACTTTTATTATATACTTTAAAATTAATTTTATTTAATATTTATCATAAACTAAATTAATTAGACATTTTTTTATAAAATATTACATTATTTTTTTTTTAAGGAAAATTCAATTACCACTTCAAAAATATAATAAACGTCAAACTTTCCGAAAATTTAATGAACAAATCTACTGGGAATTGTTTTCTTTATTTACCATGTAATTTCGTAGAGCGGGATTTTTTATTTCTTATTTTTGGTCTTAACTTGGCATCAATAAAAATTTTGGCAGGAGCTACGCGGAGTCATGGTTGGCCTCCCTCGTATTCGTTGAAAAGAACGCGAAATGGGTCTTCGCTCTCAGGAGAATCTGGAGGAGGAGAAATCTGTTAGAAAATTTTATTAGCTTTAGATTACTAAAAGAAATGCCCGTTTCTCGGTTTCTTTTCTTTTCCTCCAAACACTGCACAAGAGAATCTGTCAGTCTTCTTCAGAGGTTACTCTTATAACTTCTCCCAACTCTGCTTCTATTTTCAACTTTTGCTCTGTATGTTCTCATCCAATATTTGTTAAGATGACAGCAATTCTCTGATTTGTCTTTCCCATTGTTTTGTTATATTTGGGGGGTTTGAAATAATTTACCTCCATATTCTTATTTTTCGTAATTTTTGTCGGAAAATGAATGATGATATGTAGAAATGTAAGTTGTGATGGATTGTTTCTCGGTGAGCAATTGCTTTCTTTTTTTTATGTGGTGTGAAATTAGAAATCAGTTTGTTCCATTTCAGTGATGTGTAATGATGGAATATAATTGGTTGTTTGAGGAATTTTACTCAAGTTCAGTGTATTTATATTTTGTCCATTAAGAGGCTAGCAGTAGGGAACTTGCTTGTTGATCTTAGATTTGAATGTCTCTCCATGGATTACTAACCCTGGCACCCGAGCAATTAGTGGAGAGACTATTACTTTTCACACGTTATTCAAGCATGGATATAATCAGTCTCTTTATCAACTTGAGATGTCTTGACCTGATGCTTATTTGGTTTAGGTTTGGACCATCTAAGGGAATACAGTCACGTGGCTATGTGAAATCTTCAAAGCCGGGTTATGGAAAGCTGGGTGGTGATCCTGTAATGCCTATAGAATCCCAGACACGTTCGTGGGGTATTTATGCCATTGTATGAGTTTTTTTCTTCACAATCCTATATTGATAAGCACACATCTTCATTTTAGGTATCCTTGTTCAACTGCCAATATCTTGTTGGAAACAGGATCTTACCAGAAATTGGAAATGCTAGCGAGATTTTGTTCTTGTTTTACTTCTCACCTTCTGTTTTTCTTGTGCAGCCAGCTGCTGTCCTAGGTTTTGTTGGAGTTGCAACGCTTGTTCATTATAATGATGAGAGGAGAGCGGTTTTGAAAGGTAACTTTATTCTTTAGGCTTGTCATGGGCTGATTTTTGAGGATCGGCAGCTGGAATCCTCTCCTTCTCATTTTCTTCCAGCACGATATTGTTCCCATTATTCTGTTGCTTCGTGGTTTGAAATGTGTGCATGTTTCATGAAAATCATTCACTGCAGTTCTAGTTGTGTATTTCAAATAATTTTGTTGCATTATTCACCTTCATGATAACAAATGTTTGCTTGTGCTAGAAATTATAGACTAGGTGGACTGGGTAGACTGGTAAGCTAACTCAGGATGACGAGTAATGTTTTGCGTTAGGTTCTTCTTTTGTTGTTAGGTAGCTCTGACAGTCGAACTTGATCATTTTCTTTTTGATCTAATTTGGTAAAAGTGTGAAACAGAGGAATCTTCTGAAGGGTATTGCTCTTTCATGATGGCTAGGATAAATCAGATGTGCCTCCTGGAAAGCCAGACCATATAGGTTGTTTTCTATTGTACTTAACATCTCTATCATGGTACTGTTTTCTCCCTCTCCCAACTGTAGCTCTCTTCTTTGACAGGATGACAGTAGTGGTTGCTCTTTGGGAGATCCAGAGGATTGTGGGTGATATTATTTGATAAAAAAACTTCTTCTGATGATCATAGATTCCATGTTATGCAGGAAGAATTACCTTGTATATAGTGTAGCTGTAAATAGAGCTGATTGAATACATCATACTCTATTAGGTTGCAACCATGATTTTCTCCAATTACTAGGAGGATCTCTAGGTGTTTCTTTTACTAATTAGATTTGTCACGTTAACTATCATGGCTAGTGTTTAGTTGTAGGAATTCTGTTGAGATTTGAGAAGTTCACATTCTAAATCAATTTTGATTATTTAAGTTTTTTTTTTCAAATAAACTTGTGATTATTTTAGTTCTTCAGCTCTATAAACCATTCATCTTGAAATTGGTAAATGCTAGCAGTTTCGGTAGTAATCGTGTCACAAATGGAATATTGAGGTATTAAAAACTTTGAAAGCAATATTGCAGTATTGCAGAATCCTGCAGGAATGGATTATTTGAAACATCACCTTTTGGAGCATCTGGGGAATGTACTTGGCTATATGATTATTTATATCTTAGCATGTTTATCATCTATTGGGGTTTTTAGGTGGCTGTTCTTGCCATTTGACACCTTCCAAATAGTTCTTATTCAGGAAAACGATATGAGAAGGCATCCAAGGATCTGTTGATAAAAACAATACTTAGTTTTTTCAGATGGAAAACTCTTTTACAGTTTTGCTATAATACTTACTAATAATATTGATAGAACTTATGTCTAAAATTTTGTACTAATATTCTAATCATGGATGATATATCAACTGGATTCTTCTTTCTTGGTGGTAAATTAAAATAATCAAACTTTCGGCTTCTTTTTCTTAAGTAAATTTTAATTTTCTCCTCTCAGTTTGTTGTGTTATATGCAGAAAACCCATAGTTTTTTTTTTCTCTTTTTTTTGCAGTTCAGCAAAAGACATTATTTTTCATAAATTATTATATGGTTTGTCCCTGTCACTTATTTTATTAAAAGAAACTTGTGGAAAAATGTAAATTAAGATGTGAGAATCACATAATTGCTAACTCAGAAGATAGTGGGAAACACATGCCGCCTGGGGAAAGTAGATGTGAAAATTGTTTTTTCGTTTTCCTCTTTTGAGAAGAATCGTTAAGTCTTTTAAGGAGTTGATGGAGTATTTGAATATTAATAATGTCTATTGTAAATTTTCACAAAAGTTAACTGTTTTTAACACAGTGAATAGCAAGGAGGTGATTGCATAATAATCTGTAAAATGGAGAACTTTTTGTTCATTTTTAAAAATAAGTGAGGTTCTGCATAGAGAAAACATTAAGGGAAAATGCAATTTATCTTTTTTTCTTTTGGTTTTAGGTGTAGGACAAAGAATGTGAAGAATTAGTTGCATTGTAAATCTAAGCAACTTAGTTTTAAAATTACTTAAACATCAAATTTTTATAATTCGAGTTGTATAATAATTGTTTGTGGAAGTATGTTTTATCATATTATTATTTTCTGTAAGTTTGGGATTCAGAAGATATTGAAATGGGAAAATTTGCCGTTGCATTGGAGGCATGGTGTCTCCAAGGCATCTGTGTAGTGATCTATTAACATTTTATGGTACTTCAATGTCAATATATAATTAATATTTTGTAGTAATTACTGGTTACTTTGCAATTTTACTAAATTACTTAAATGTCTTTAGAGGAAAGAGGAAATTCACTAAAATAAAGGCACCTGGGGGCTATTATTTCTGTATGTTGATTTAGAAAATATAGCCAGCAAACAAAAGGTCTACTTTTTTTTTAAAGAAAAAAAGCAGAAGGCAAAAGGTCTATTACATCACGTAAATCTGCCTTGTTTCAAACCGAGCGACAGTCCTAAGTTGATGATATACACCTGTGAGAGGAGGAATTCCCAGAAACTCTTATGTTCTTCTCTTACCAAATGTTCCAAAGATAGCTAAAGAGAGGAGAGCAAAAAATTTTTTTCAGGACTTGGCTGCAGGCAAGATCACAGCTCATTCTTCATCAAACTAAGATTAATCAAACTGATAACAGAATCCCAAACTCTTCTAGATTCACTGCACAGAAGTAGATGATCCAGGGATTACACACATTCTCGCAGAATGTTATTTGATTGCTAGATTATGTTTTTAGATTACTCCAAAATGTTAAAAAAAAAATTAGATGCATGGTGCTTGGAGGCACCACTGTAGCACCTGTTGTAACGGCCCCGGAAAATATTAAAATGAAATGAGTATTTAAATATATCGACTGCGGAAGCGAGATCAAAATTTAAAGTTAACATCCCTTACATGAAAAACCAAACAAACGTACTTAAAATATAAAAGGTTAAACTAACTAAGAAAGAAAACTCGAAAATAAACTATGCGTATGACTACAGAGTCTCTAGGCATCCCCTTCGTCGTCCTCCTGCGGAACGGGCTCGGGAACCATGTCTTCCTGATCTGAAATGGTTAATTAAGGAGTGAGCTACACTAGCCCAGTAAGAACATCACGATATCTCACCGTCACGGAGATAAAGGTGGGTAGAAAACCACAAAAAGACCAATGGAGCATAATTTACAATAAACTCGTTTATTAACAACAAAACCTTTTATCAATAATAAATCTTTTACCATCCACTTACCTTGGTGGAATTTATGAAAACAATATGAGAAAAACAATAACATTATCATAATCATTGAATAATCTAAGCTGTAAAACATAACACTTATCACGCCTCTTGTAATTCAATCATTGTACAACATATCTTTTTTTCTCATTTACCAGCCTACTAGTATCCGTGGGGGTCCATAGGGGTTCCGCTACCCGTTAACCTTTAACATTCATAATCAGTTTCCAGGGCCGTCCCCATACCCCGTCCGGTATGGGCGCCAAAACCATGAACCTCAATACCCCGTCCGGTATGAGGGTGAAACGGGCCGTCCCCATACCCCGTCCGGTATGGGCGCCAAAACCATAAACCTCAATACCCCGTCCGGTATGAGGGTGAAACGGGCCGTCCCCATACCCCGTCCGGTATGGGCGCCAAAACCATAAGATCTCCATACCCCGTCCGGCATGTGAGACCACAATCCCGGTAGGGTTCCCTACGGACCCGGTCCGTCCACCATCTCCCAGGATATCTAGTCAGGCTGACCCCCATAATACAATTATCAGTTTACACAATCTTTCATTTTTCCTTTTCCTCAATCAGCATCATCAATTCACATTTAAACAAGCAAATCGTAATTCATACCAAACAGACAACATACAGTATCAGTTTTTCAGTCATTCAACCCATAATTAATAAAAACGTAGTGCATGCACACAAATCTGTAAAATGAACACATCAAACCTCATTTTGCATTTAAAGCTGTAAACAGGCCAAATAACAGTAAATCATCAATCACACTAGACTCGGGCTCCATTAGCAACCTTAAGCAATTTCACACATGCGTTAATTCAAGAAATACTGTTTTATCATTTTGAACTTTAATACCGTGATAGGAAATAGGGTGAGGGGTCCTTACTTGTTTTCGGGATCCGAATACGATTCACAGTGCGCCTGCAGGCTGTCCCTAATTTTCCCCTGAATTTTTCCCGGGGAACTGAAACACGCTAACAGTACCTGCACGGGTTCCAAAAAAAATCCAAATTAGGCCCAGGGCCTCTTTCGGCCCAAATCGCAACTCCGGCACGGCGGCTCCGCCGTGCTCCGGCGACGGCGCCGCTGCTGGCGGCGGCGAGTCGCCTCGGGTTGACTGTTTTCGGCCGTTTTTGGCCGAATTCGGCCACACTCGCATTGGTCCTTGTCAGAAAACAACCCTAGGGCCCTCGGGGGGCCAAAAAATCACGGAAAAACGGAGCTTACCGGCGGCGGCGCTCTCGGGTACGGCGACTCTCCGGCGAAGTTCGTGTTTTGGTGATTTGGCTTCGGTCAACCTGTAGAGAAAAGAATGGTGATCACGGTGATATAAAAATTGCATCGAACGGAGGCCGGGAAGGGCCTCGTCGGAGGCAAAAACCGAGAGGGGGCGCGGCGGTGCCGCTGGGCTTCGGCCGCGTATTCCGGCCGTTTGGCCGGGATTTCGGCTTCGATTTGGCCATAGGAGGAATCAGTGGGGAAAAACGAGTCGGGGGTATGAAATTTACCTCGATCGGCGGTCGGAAATTTCCCCGGTGCGGCGGCGAGTGGCGGCGGGTGGCGGCGGTCGGCCTCTGGTTCGTCTTCTCCGGCGAGCGGCTGGCGGCTAGGGTTTGGGGTCTGGTGTGGAGGTTCTATTTATAACCCCTTGCCTTTTGATCACAGCCGTTCATTTTGTTTTAATCTGGGCCGTTCGTTTTTGATTGAATCTGGGCCGTCCGTGCGATTGAATCTGGGCCGTCCGATCGCGTGATTGATCTGGGCCGTCGGATCGCACCCACGCGGATCGCCAACGTGGCTCCTTTTGGAGTGACGCGGTCTTGCCACGTGGCAGGCCCTGGTTGGCCGGGACTGCTGACCGGGCCTGCTGGCGTGGCTGCTGACGTGGCCGCCCTTTTTTTTTTTTTTTTTTTTTTTTTTTCTCCTCCTTTCCGGGTGCTACACCTGTTGAACATGAGTATGTACCTTTTCTCATAATTTTCTCCTTGTACAACGAATCAGGTCAGGGAGATCGTTCTGGTATCAATGCTGTCAAGGGGCCAATTATTGGTGGGTCATTCACTCTGGTTGATATGGATAATAGGGTAGTGACTGAAAAGAACTTCCTAGGGAAGTGGGTCCTACTATACTTCGGCTATACATCATCTCCTGATGATGGACCAGAGCAACTCCAGATAATGGCCAAGGCAATAGACAAATTAGGTTTGGCACTTTACCTCGCAATATGTATTGTATTTTAATGACTGGATGATAATCTCACTGAGAATGAGTCTTTTACTTGGGAGCAAGAATCAAAACAGGGTATCAAGGTTTTACCAGTGTTTGTGACAATAGATCCTCAGCGTGATACACCTGCCCAACTTTTTGCTTACCTTAAAGGTAAATGTCCCGTATAACCAAGTTTCTATACCTTATGATGGCTGTTCATTTTAAATAAAAGCTGTTAAGCTAATTATTGGTCTTTCTTTGGTTCCCCATGAATGTTTGCAGAGTTTGACTCAAGAATAGTGGGATTGACAGGACCTGTTGGTGCTATAAGGCAGATGGCACAGGAATATCGTGTTTATTTTAAAAAGGTCGAAGAGGAGGGAGATGATTATCTTGTTGAGTCTTCTCACAACATGTAAGTGGAAAAGCTCTATGGTTCTTCCTCGATTTCTCACCGTCCCTTTGTTTCTTTCCTGAGCTATCTTTTCTAATCTATTTCTCATTTAAGCTATATTTGGAACAATAAATTCCATAAAAGAATGTGGAATTCTTTGCAAATCAGCACTTATATATGTATTCTACACAGTTATAAATGAGTTCCACGCCTTCTTTTATTCAATTCACTTGTTTCAAACGCAAATTTAGTTAAAAGTGAATGTTGTTTGCATTAAACTGAGCAGGTACTTGTTGAACCCAAGGGGGGAGGTCCTTAGATGCTTTGGGATTGAGTACACCGCAGAAGAACTATCAGAAGCAATCTTTAAAGAAGTGAATGGATATCCAACATAATGGCTGTGAAGTTTTCTTTTGCTGCTAATCTTTTTCTCTTTCTTGCAAGGGAGGGATTAAAGCTATCCCACTAATGGAAGGGAGGGATTAAGGATATCCTGGTAATCTTTTTCTCTTTCTTGCAAGGGAGGGTTGGAAGGAAGGGAGTAAGGATATCACAAAACTCAATTTTTAGCGTTTCTAGTTTTTACATATGAAAAACTTCCAACAGGGCTAAGGATGCAATAGCGTAATTCAATAGGATGCAGTGAGTTCAAGGATTCTGAGGTTCAGTTAAACAAAATATGATTGAATTGCAATCTTGTGTTTGATAGCAGTTGTCGTTTCGCCTTTGTTGTCTTCTATAAAGTGATTGATGGATCTTTTCCGTTCCCCAGTGTTTAATTTTGTGGGTTTCGATGGCATGTCTTAGTATCAACTTGTGAGCTTGTTTTTGGTCAGCCACTTGCTAACAAGAATGAGCTTTCAGCCTTTGCAATTCAAATGAGCTGTTTATATATATATTCTTTGTAATGTTAAAACAGTGTTTTTTTTTGCAAATTAATTATCAATTTTTTTTTTAATAAAAAAGTTAATGAAAATAATAGAACAGTATAGTCAATAATAATTTATTATCCCTCAAAAAATAAAAATAAATATTTGATTTATCAAGGGCTTACAGTTTTGAGTTGGAACCTTGTCATACAACATAAAAAACAAAAGAGAGAGACATATATGATTAATTTTTTCTTTACATGTTTATTGCATTATTAGCGGGATCAAAGTTGATTAACACCACTAAGAATTAGTCCAAAAAAGAAGAATCACATTGTAAAACAAACTATGAAAAATTATCAAGTTCACTGGCTTGTTGTCATCGCCAATTGCAATCACGCCAAAGCTTTGTTATCATCACCAATTATATACATTTTTTCGGAAGACCCTTTTACGGTGAGAGATCAAACTTAACATGTTGAATATTTGTAGGAGTAGAAAGGGTGAGGGTTTAACCTTGCAATGATATCGTACCCAGTAGAAGAACAACTTTGATAAGGTTCCTGAAGAGCATGCAGAAAATGAAGAATAACCTGAATGCAAATGAGAAAATTTGACAAACAATGAGTTTTAAAATTAGTTTTCGCATATTGATATGCTTAAATTTTGTTATTTAATATATAATATAATTATACACTATAAATAGCAGAAACATAAAACCAATATCCAGACCAAGCAGCCCAAAATTGGTGCATATTCAACCACACCATGCCTCTTCTCACCTTATGAAATTAGTAGGGTCAATGCATACAGATCATAATCATAATTAATATCCATATTGTTAAAACGATTTTTTCTTTTTTCAAAGTTAATACCAAATTCCTCCAACTAAAAAAACCAAAATACAGATTCGTTTGGTTTAGTCAATAATTGCTTTATCATCCTTTAAAAAATAAAAATAAACAATCTTCTTATTAACTGTTTATAGTTTTAGTTGGAACCTCCCTTGCAACATCGAAAAACAAATGAGTTTTTTTTTTTTTTTTTTTTTTTGAAAATAATCCCTTGTTACATTATTGTTGGCATAGAATTTGATGGATACCGTTGAGAATTAACACACAAAAAATCACATCGTATAACAAATTATGCAGAATTAACGAATTCACTTTCTTGTTTCAGTTTCTCTCCTCTTAAACAAAGATCCAATCCCAAACAGTAGCTTAATTTTTTTTCTGCAACAGAGACTCAGCTGCGGCTAAAAACACAATGGTTCGCATTCACAATTTAATTTTTGCAGGCAGCAATTGCTTGCGTCTTGCGGTTGGGCTTGCCATGGTCACCTTTTCAATCTGTCTTACCGACCCTGCCAGCACTGAATGCCAGAAAGCTTTAAAGATTCCAATTTTTCTGACGGGTCTTGTTCTCTCGGTTTTGGCTGTGATGGGTTTGATATGTTCTTGTTGTGAGGTGGACAAACTCATTGTCGTCTTTGCTGTTTTCGTCTTCTTGTGGACTATAAGCGTCGTTTTTTTTGCCTTCATGTTCACAATGCTTACTGATGTAAAACACGATGGCCAACAATTTCATCTTGACAGAGCAAATTTGTTTCAGAAGAAATTTTTTAGGGAGAAAAACTGGAGAATGTTCAAAAAATGTTTCATCCAACAGAACATTTGCAGTACAACAAGAGATCCTGATGTAGATTTCGATGAAGACTATGTGCAGGTATTTATATATACACCAATCCTGAAGCAAGAAAATTGTTTTACTCTTTTAAAAGGAAACAAAAATATGCATTAATTCATTATTAAAAATAAAATATGTTTTTTTTTTTGTTGGAAACAGTTCTGTGACCAAAATAAAACTTTAAGAACAAAAATCTTGTTTTCATATTCACTTTTACCCCCACACCAAAAAATAAAATAAAATTATATTACATTAATTAAGATGATACTCCAAACTTAACGGAAAAATTAAGTGACTTTAATATAATTATTCAAGTAGTTCACTATCAACAATTTAAATATAAAATTTTTCATGTCAAGTGATTTGAATTTAAAAATTATTAGATCAGTACAATAGATTATAAACAATGTTAGAATAATTTTTAATCTGGTTAATTTAAACATGCGCAATCTTAAAATGCATTATTTTTTAATTATAATGTATCTGATTTATTAAAGAAGGTCGATGACTTAAACTTTCAAAAATTAATTAAAATTTATTAAACATGTTAGAGTTCAAAACTTTACTCTAATTATATTTAGCTCTGCATAATAATAAAAAAAAAATAAAATTCAAAAGCTAAAGAAGTGTTTTCAATTTTTTTTTTTTTTTTTTTTGGTTAGTGGAGATGTTGTCGACCTCCATCACACTGTGGATACCAACGAAGAAGCAAGACAACGTGGGAAGTACCGAAAAATAAAACAATGACGGGTGAATGTTCGTTATGGAAAAATCAAAAGAACATAATGTGCTTCAATTGCGGACACATGCAAAGCCGGAGTTCTGGAAGTCCTTCATAAGCATCGCAAACTCCTTGTCATCTTAGCCTTCATTGAAGTTAGCCTCACCGCCTTTATTCTTATCTTCGGCTTCTTTTGCACTAAAAAGAATCAATACCGCATGTGTTGCCAAAAGAATTTTAATTATTTATGACACATTGGAAATGTTCATCATTCTATTTCAATGATGAAGTCAGAAATGAAACGAATTGGAGAAAGACAAAACTTAGGGTAAAATTTTGTTTGTACAATTTTTATTTACTATAGGAACTTTTGTGTTCCCTTTCCTATATATATTTTATTTTTCTTTCTAATTAGATAGAAAATAGAAAAGAAAAAGGAGGGTTTCCTTGGTGTATTTGGATTTGGGTTTAGTGGAAGGTAGAAATTCTTTAATTCTTTGGTGATGGATGTTGGTCCCATCCTAATTTCGTTAATTGTTTCACTAATTAACATCAATCTTAGAGTGCTGTATATATATATATACATTATTTTTCAATTACATACATATTTTTTAAATTTGTTTATTATTGAATGTGATCTACATCAATATCTAATTAACAAAAAACAAAGTTTCGTATATGATATTACAATAAGAACTCGATATATTAAAAAAATTAATAAGAACATGTGTTGTCATTTGGTACCCACATGAGGCATGTAACAAATTGTGTATTAGTGACAACCAAAGGTCTTGATAATTTTATTAGATCTTAAGAAGATTAAATCTTCCATCAACTATTGATTACATAAATCTACTTCTTAGTTTATTTAAAAAGTATCATAGTATTTACTAAAAAAGACAAAATATATAAAATTACTACAAATGAATGATTAACTAAGAGTCAATCATTGGAACTAAGCCATAAAAAAAACATAGAGCTAAATAGGCACATAAAAAGCTCATAAACCTATCATACACAAAACAAAGCCTAATATATATATAAAAGTGTCTTCTAACATTTAAAATGTAGAAACCTATTCACATTTAGCCTCCAATAAATTGAAATTGGTACCTAGACCAACGTCACCAATAAACATATAAATAAAGTTTAAAAGGGACATTGTATGTATTAAGCAGCTCCTTAGTGGCAGAATCACAATCTTATCCTCATAAAAAAGGTCACTCAATAGAGGACTAATGTGCAAGATCATTTACCTCTTAATAGTTATAAAGGAAATCATTTTTTCTAGTGGTACAGGGCAAGAACGTTTTTCTCTCCATGGTTATGAGGTTAGATAGAGTAATTATTATAAAGTAATTATTATGTATGTTACGTAAAGCTTACATAAAATAAATTTTAGAAAAATAGTTAAGAAAGTAGAGAAAAATATCTCAAAATTGCTTTTATAATTTTTCACTTTTGCAATCTTTTCTTTTTTCTCATTAAACATGAATAGATTTCAGCATCAAAGTAACCTGGTAAGATGGAATTCAAGATTGTTGTTCATTTTTTCTCACTATTTATCAATTACAATCACGTCAAAGCATTGTTATCATCTAATCAAAGTTCAACGAAAGTTAATATCATTAAATAGCCATGTTTAGGAGAACAATAGAGCAATTACCGTGATTAAAAAATATGCCTTCCTTTAGGAGAGAACTTTTTAGGGTAAGAGATCAAACTTAACATAGTGAATATTGATAAAATATATGGGTGACAATGATAGTATACTCAATAAGAAAACAACAATTTTAAAGGTCCTTAAACAATTTTAAGCGTTCTTAAAGAATAAGACTTGATTTTTAAAATTCATATACATGAGCAGTGTGATATAAAAAAGATAATAAAGTCTATCGTGAAGCTGTATGGATGTAGACATTGAGAAAATTATGAAACACTATCATGACCAGGGCACATGGTAAGAAAAATGGGCTTGGGGGTAAAGTAGACAAACTACTATTAAGATAAAATTGGTGTACAAGTACAAGAGGACGTGGCAGTGATATAAGGTTGAGTAAGGAATAAAAAAGTGGTTGATGTATTACATTTGGTTAGGTTTTGTTTTCTTTTTCTTATTGTAACCATTTTTATTCTGTTTAGATTGCTTACCTGATTTTGATAGAGCATATAAGCTTGTAGTCTGATTTATCAAGTACGACAATTAATATCCAAAATCTATCTAATCTGATATCTTTTTTTTCTCTTATAAATTCTCTAATCCTTTCTTATCTCTTATAAATTCTCTAATCCTTATCTCTTTTCTCCTTCTTGTTTCTCTTGTTTGTTCTCTTTCATTCTCATAACCTAAACTGCCATTAACGTACATGACAAAGATTCTTAACAACTTGGTGTCAGAGCCCAATGATTCAATCGAGCCCTTCACGAATATTGTGGCAATGACCAAAGATAAAGGGAATTTTATAGTAAATGAACAACAAAATGCAACAACTGGACGACGACAAATGAGAAATGGATCAAAATTTGTTGGACTTTATGGTGAAGATGTATGAAACATAGTGCCATACTAAAGCACATATTGACCAATGTTGCGAATAACTCATAGAGATGCTATGGGAGAGAGCATAGCCTGCAGAATCAACTATATTGATAAGTCATTATCCTCTCTATCAAACCCATGAATGAGGTATTCTTCATACTATAAAAAGTTGTAAAGTTGAGGGAAGCAACTTAGGAAACCTACGAAATAACCCACCAGGGACCTCTATGCCAAAGATGGAGACTCCTATCCTCCAAGGTCAAAATCCATGAACCTACATCAAATGATGTTTGAAATATTTTTAGGTGTTTGATATAGATGACGAGAACAAAGTAGAAACAACAACCTTGTATTATAGGAAACTGAAGGTGAGTTTGGTGGCTTATCAACTTAAGTTGTAAAAATAGGTGAGGACTCACATTATTTTCCATGTATCCTTACAAGAGATAAACTGAGATGCCTAACACTAAGGATAATGGAAATTTAGTGATTGGACCAGAGTCCTTTTATAGAAGAGAACAGTCAACAAGAAGGGAAAACAAATTAAATAAATTTTGGTAAGGTGGAAAGGACTGAAAAATAATGAGAACACTTGGAAAATACTCATTACAAAAAAAATAATAATTTATGCCTATAAAACTTGAGGATAAGATTTTTTTCTCTATAGGAGGAAATTGTCATGTCTAGGTTTCATGGTAAGAAAAATGGGGTTGAGGCCAATATAGACAAACCTTTATTAATATATAAAACTTGTACAGGTACAAGTGGGCATTATAATGGTCTGGGGTTTGAGTATGGAATAAAAATATGGCCGACATATTGCATTTGGTTAGCATTTCTTTTTATTGTAACTATTTTCATTTTGTTTAAATCTCTTGCCTGATTTTGGTAAAGTATATAAGTTTTGTAGCCTGATTGTTTAAGTATGAAGATTAATCTCCAAAATCCATCTAATTTAACATCTTTGTCAAGTTTTCTCTTTTCTCTTCTTGTTCCTATTTTTCTCCTATGTTCTCTTCCATTCTCATAACCTAAACTGCCATTAGTGTACGTATTAAAGATTCCTGACAAGAATCTCAATGCACATAAAGGAAACTTGGAAAGAGCATGTTAATAATGATAAGAACCTCAACATATATTAATCTTGAGAGCTAAGAAAGAAGTGAAGAGGTGAAAATTAAGCAGGATGATATCACCACATGAGATCTGAACTCTACAAAAACTTTTTCCCATGGTAAGGATAGAAATTTGTTTAAAGAAACTCAAGGATAAGCTCCTCAAGCGAAACTTACATGTGTTTGATTCAATCATAATATTATTTAATTAAAAAATACTCATAATTAATTAATAATAGTAGATATATTCTCATATAATAATCTAATTTTTAATTCGGCATAGGTGATTTTTTTCGGTATCAAATTAATATTCCACAATCAAGTTGGTTTCCTTAGTGATGGACTTGAGATCAAATATTAATCTCTCATAATTCGTATCAAATTTATGAAAACGAGCATAACTTCGATAACTCTTTCTTGGTTCATTGACATAAAAGACTTACTGCTTCTTTGGTTTATTGAGTAAAATAAAGCCATGATGAAGCAATTAGTCATTTGGGACAAAAATAAAATTGTAACGAAATTATAATTGAGTTTGCATCTAATAACAAGTAATTATAATGCTACTATGATCTAATTTCGTTTGTGAATATATGAGATTAAAATAATTACAACGGGCTAAAAACCTAACTTAATAATTTTATGTTAAAAAAACTATAAATAATTATAATATTATTCCTTATTATTATTGGTTGGAAGACTTTTACAGCTAAAATGTAATGATTTAATAATCAAATTAACTCTCCATTTATTAAGATTAATTAGAAGATTAATTAGTGATAAGATGAAATTAGTATGTTAATTGTAACTGTTTTTGTCTTTTCTCTCTGCCATTGTACAACAAAAACTGCATATATTTTCTTTGGCTGTCAATGAATACGATCATAAAATCAGAGTAATTTTCTTCTTCATTATGCTCTTTCTTCTCCTTTCTAACATGGTATCAGAGTGGATTAATTAATCAAACATCTTTTTTAGCTCAGTGATTGAGCTTCAAAATTTAATCTTCAATGGCTAGAGAGCAATCAGATGATTCCCAAAACCCGTTCTTCCTTCACAGTGCCTGTAACGCCTGTTTTTTTTTCTTCTTTTCACGTTGGGCGTAATTAACAAAGCAACCAATTCCATAGTCAATCGGTCAATCACAAGGAAACACTATCACAATCCCTTATTAAATGATCAAGGTAAATCTACAATCATGCATAAGGCATCACACACAATACAACCATACTCAATGTCTATGCTACCATCAATTTACACATTTTATTCGGTCAAAAGAAGCGAAAATCTTTATCCTGTTACTTTACACATTAGGTTCGGACGCCAACAACTTCGATCCGGACTCCGTCCCTACATCATCTATAAAGAGGAAAAAGTGAGTCCATTTAACTCAGTACGGTACAAATCAAAATACAGGTGTGAGGTGCAACAATATAAACACCAAGTTCCTACCAATAGTTCACTACCGATCCTCGATGGCACCCCAGGCGTGCCAGTGATACCACCCACCACCAAGATCGGCGATCATTAACCACCTATCGATCCCTACTGGGCCACGCACGCGCACTATTTTCCTTCATTTTTGTCATCAACATCGGCGACCATCATCCACCTACCGATCCTTATCGGGCCACACACACACACTCTAATCATTCTCTCCCATCACCAACATCGGCGACCAATCGCCACCTCTCGACCTATACCAGGCCACACACACTCACACTGACCATTCTCTCCCGTCACCAACATCGGTGATCATTAGCCACCTCTCGACCTATACTAGGCCACACACACACACTCTGATCATTCTTTCCCGTCACCAGCATCGGCGGCCATTAACCACCTCTCGACCTATACTAGGCCACACACACACACTCTGATCATTCTCTCCTGTCACCAGCATCGGCGACCATTAACCACATCTCGACCTATACCAGGCCACGCACACACACACTCTGATCATTCTCTCCCGTCACTAGCATCAGCGACCATTAACCACCTCTCGACCTATACCAAGCCACGCACACACACTCTGATCATTCTCTCCCGTCACCAGCATCGGCAACCATTAACCACCTCTCGACCTATACCAGGCAACGCACACACACTCTGATCATTCACTCTCGTCACCAGCATCGGTGACCATTAACCA
Source organism: Carica papaya (assembly GCF_054855325.1). Taxonomy (NCBI): domain Eukaryota; kingdom Viridiplantae; phylum Streptophyta; class Magnoliopsida; order Brassicales; family Caricaceae; genus Carica; species Carica papaya. The sequence continues at coordinate 9,595,578 of NC_142314.1, read as the reverse complement.
CATCTCGACCTATACCAGGCCACACACACACACTCTGATCATTCGCTTCCGTCACCAGCATCGGCGACCATTAACCACCTCTCGACCTATACTAGGCCACACACACACACTCTGATCATTCTCTCCCGTCACCAGCATCGGCGACCATTAACCACCTCTCGACCTATACCATGCCACGCACGCACACCATTTTCATTCACGTTCGTCATCAACCTCGGCAACCATCGTCCACCTACCAACCCCTATCGGGCCACACACACACACTCTGATCATTCTACTCCATTACCAACATCGGCTTTCATTCGCTTCATCTCCCGATCTCTCTCTCTCTCTCGGACTTCATACTCACCGCCACTACCTCTTTCTCTCTCTTCCCCTGCGTGGCGCACACAACCTCGTTCCCTCCCACACAACTCACTACCTCACACATCTGGCTCCCTCCCGGCCTCCACTCACTCCACACCTCTACTTCTCTCTCGGCTTCATCTCACTCCACCAACCCCTCTCTCACTCCCAGCCCCTACTCACCCCCATCCTTACCTCACTCTCGGACACCACACACCTCGCCAACCTGTTTCTCTCTCTCGGCACTCTCAGACTCCACACACACTGCCAACCTCCTTCTCCCTCACGGCACTCTTGGACTCCACACACACCATTTCCTTCTCTCTCACGGCACTCTCGGACACCACACACACACCGCCAACCTCCTCTCTCCCGGCACTCTCGTACTCCACGCACCGCCAACCTCTTTCTCTTTTTTGGTACTCTCGGACTCCACACACCGACAACCTCTTTCTCTCTCTTGATAACCTCTTTCTCTCTCTCTCCCCCCCCCGCAGTTCTCACACGACCAACTCTCTTCTACACACCTTAATGCACGCACTCCCCTATACTACCTCCTCCGTACACTGCTACCTCTGTAAACACTCACAAACACACACTACAGCTCCAGATTTCGCATCCACATTTCCAATCTCAAATCAACACACATGTATTTGAAATATATCACCGTACCTCCCATTTTCATCTTCCTTTTTTCGGCTGATCGCGCTATTACCGTCCGCAGTCTCCTCTTCTCTTCGCTCTGCTTCCTTTCTCTCTCCTTCTGGAACCTTCCTTCCTCTCCTCTTCCTCTTTCCCGCTCCCCTTCTTCCTCTGTTCTTTCTACTTTTTCTTTTTTTTTTCTTCTTTTTCTTTTCTTTTTCTTTCCTTCCCCCGCCCCCTATTTATATCACCCAAGTTTTCTCAAAACGGCGTCGTTTTACCCATTGTAGAACGTCGTTTTTCCCTTTTCAAAACGACGTCATTTTCTCCCCTCTGCAAAACGATGTCGTTTTTCCCTATTTAAAACGGCGTCGTTTCCCTCCCCTCTTTTTTTTTTTCCTTTTCCAGTCATTACAGTGCCGACCATCCTGGGTTGGTCTTGATATCTAACATTCTCAATGGCAACAATTACAACTCATGGGAGAGAGCAATCAAAATAGCATTGAATGCCAAAAATAAATTGGGTTTCATAGACGGAACCTACGATCAACTGAACAACACTGATTCCACTGCCGCAGCTTGGTCACGTTGTAATAGCATGGTAACTTCTTGGTTGTTGAATGCTGTAACAAAAGAGATAGCTGATAGTTTGTTATACCATGAAAATGCACAATCTATCTAGACCGATTTGCGACTTCATTATCAGCAGAGCAATGCACCACGTATCTACCAACTGAAACAGAGCATGAATAACCTTGCTCAAGGGTTACTCAGAATCAACGCCTATTAGACGCGGATGAAAACAATCTGGGACGAGTTTCAAACTTACCAACCAGCTCCAACATGTCATTGTGGAAACATGAAGGCATGGAATGATTATCAGGAGCAGGAGTTTGTGAAGACTTTTTTAATGGGTTTGAATCCTTTTTACGCTGCTGTTAGGGCTCATATCCTGATGATGGAATGTTCCCCATCCATTTTGAAGGCTTTCTCGCTAGTGGTGCAAGAAAAACAACACTGTGCAATCGGCTTCGACGCGTGCGCAGAGACAGCTGCGGGGTCTGGTTCTTCCGTTGCCCTAACACAAGGTTGAAGACGACCCACCTGTTCACACTGTGGACTCGTGGGCCACACTGTGGATAGGTGTTACCGCTTGTATGGGTACCCACCGGGCCTCAAGCCCAAGCCCAAAATGCACTCACCTGTTTTTAATGATGGACACGTCCAAGCCCAAGCCCGCAATGCTTCAACTCAGTCTCAACCCACTCTTGGAATCAGATCATTTAATTCAACTGGCTCTGAGTCCAGACCTTTTTTTCTTCTGCCCACCAAGCCTCGGGCACGCACCCTACTGCACGACAGATGCAGAACTTCACCTTCACCGTTGCCTAATTACCAGCACTTGATTCCGCTGCCTCGGTCGATGCTTTGAGCACATTGCAAATTCAAAATATTATTGCCCACCTAAGCGCACGACTCCACCAACCGCACTCCACCATTTCGTCGGACAACTTCTCTCCTCCCATTAAATCTCTGAGATCTGACAATGCGCATGAGTTAAATATTCATTCATTTTTCATGTCAAAAGGTATTGTTTCTTATCATTCCTATGTTGAGACTCCCCAACAAAACTCTATTATCGAATGCAAACATCAACACATTTTAAATGTGGCATGTGCCGTACTATTTCAATCCCATGTCCCTATTGTCTATTGGGGCGATTGCATCTTGACTGCTGCTTACCTGATCAACCGTACACCTTCTCCCTTGTTATCTAATAAAACTCCATTTGAATTATTAACTCACAAAAAATCATCTTATGATCATTTGCGTACCTTTGGTTGTCTATGCTATTGCTCCACTTTCGATAGTCATCGCCATAAATTTTTACCTTGTTATAGGGCTTGTGTCTTCCTCGGTTACCCTTTGGGTTACAAAGGATATAAACTTCTCGACATCGAGAGCAATCAAATCATTATCTCTCGAAACGTTATTTTTCATGAACATATCTTTCCATTTCTTTCATCCCACTCACCTAGTCCCATTCACAATGACCTTTTTCATGACCGTGTTTTACCTCTTCCTCTCCATACACCTACACACTCACCAGCTTCTCTTGATTCACCTACCCACTCACAGCATGACTCTTCCCAAACCCTACCATCTTGCCCTCTGCGTGTAACACAACCACCTTCTTATTTGTCTGACTATCACTGCTACCATACAGATACACATGCACTTTACCCCATTTCCTCATTCCTTACTTATACAAAGCTTACACCTCAATATCACAACTTTATTTGTGCCATTTCCTCCCACACTGAGCCTACCACCTTCTCTGAGGCTGTCCAGTCCGATGTTTGGATGACCACTATGAATGTGGAGCTACGTGCTTTAGAGAACAATAATACTTGGTCTATTATTTTCCTTCCACCTAGGAAGAAAACTATTGATTGTAAGTGGGTTTATAAAGTTAAATATCAAGCCGATGGGACCGTAGAGAGACACAAAGCCCGTCTGGTTGCTAAGGGCTACACACAACAATTTGGTATTGATTTCATTGACACTTTCTCTCCTGTTGCAAAATTGGTTACTATAAAAATTTTACTTTCACTGGCTGCTATTCATGGTTGGAGTCTGACTTAGTTAGACGTCACCAATGCTTTCCTTCATGGTGACCTTCACGAAGAATTTTATATGAATATTCCTCTAGGTTATTCTCCTCGAGAGGGGGAGACTCTTCCACATCAACTTGTTTGCCGACTACACAAGTCAATCTATGGGTTGAGACAGGCTTCCTGACAGTGGTTTCACAAGTTCTCACAACTATTACTTCAAGAAGGTTTCCATCAGTAACAATGTGACACTCCTTATTTGTCAAGCATCAGGGTAATGTTTTCCTAGCATTGTTGGTGTATGTTGATGATATTGTTATTGTTGGTAATGATGATCATGCCGTCGAAGAACTCAAAGTTGCACTCAAATAAAAATTTAAAATGAAAGATTTAGGAACTCTTCGATATTTTCTTAGACTTGAAATTGCAAGAAATGACACAGGAATAACCTTATGCCAAAAAAAATATGCTTTGGATCTGTTAACTGAAATTAGATACCTTGGTTGTAAGCCCTCATCTAGTCCCATGAAACTCAATATTAAGATGTCTAAAGATGATGGAGAACTTCTGTGTGATATCACAAGTTATCGGCAACTGATTGGAAAATTGTTGTACTTAACCATCACTCGCCTTGATATATGCTATTCTGTCAATAGACTGAGTCAGTTCCTTGCTGCTCCCAAGACCAGTCACCTTTGAGCTGCTTTGTGGATTCTTCACTATATCAAGAGAACACTTGGACAGGGTCTCTTCCCTCCTTCATCGTCTGCCATTCAGATTAAGGTTTTTTCTGATGTTGATTGGGGCACATGTCCTGACAATAGATGTAACTGCCCCAGAAATTTAAATGAAATATATGTATTAAAAATATCAAATGCGGAAGCGTAATAAAATTTTTGATTAATATCCCTTATACAATAGCCAAAACGTACTCAAAACATAAAAGAATAAACTAACTAAAAGAGATACTCGAGATAAAAACTATAAATATGACTATGGAGTCTTTAGGCGTCCCCTTCGTCGTCTTCCTGCGGAACGAGCTCGGGAACAATATCTTCCTGATCTGAAATGGTTAAATAAGGAATGAGCTACACCAGCCCAGTAAATACATCACACTATCTCATCGCCACGGAAGTAAATGTGGGTAGAAAATAAAAATGAGCAATGGAGCATAATTTATAACGAACTCATTTATTAATATAAAAACCTTTACTGTTCACTTACCTCGGTGAGATCCATGAAAACGACATATGAAAGCAATAACATTATCATCATCATGAAATCATATAAACTGTATAACATAACACTTATCATACCTTTACATTTCAATCATCAGAAAACACATTTCCTCTTTTACCAGCTTACTAGTATCCCTGGGGATCCATAGGGGGTCCCCGCTACACGTGAACCATTAACATTTACAACATGATTCCAGGGCCGTCCCCATACCCCGTCCGGTATGGGCGCCAAAATCATGAACCTCAATACCCCGTCCAGTATGAGGGTGAAACGGACCGTCCCCATACCCCTTCCGGTATGAGCGCCAAAACACATAAAGTCTCCATACCCCGTCTGGTATGAGAGACCACGTTCCCGATAGGGTTCTCTATGGACCCGGTCCGTCCACCATCTCACAGGATATTTAGTCAGACTGTCCACATTTTCCACTTATCAATTCACATAACCTTTTTGCCTTTTTTCTTAATCTCAGTCATCCAATCATACACAACATGTAAACCAGTAATTGACACCAAATAAGACAATACAGTACCGGTTTCATCATAATACAAACCATAATAAAAGAAACTATAGTTCATGCATACGAGACCATAACATAATTACATCAAACATCATGTTGCATTTAATACTGGAAATTAGACCAAACAATAACAGACCAACACTGTATCAGACTCGGGCTCCATTGGCAACTTTAATCAATTATACATCTATAAAGTCACAAAGAACAATTTAATTATTTATTTAGTTTTAATACCGTGATAGGAAACAGGGTGAGGGGTCCTTACCTGTTTTGGGGTCTGAATTCGACTCTACAGTGTGCCTATAGATTGTCCCTAATTTTCCTGAATTTTTCCCGGAAAGCTGAAACGCACTACCGGTACCTGCATGTGTCCCAAATCAGACCTAGGACCCCTTTCGGCCAATATCGTAATTCCGGCACGGCGGCTCTACCGTGCTCCAGTGATAGGATTCGCCTCTAGTTGGTCGTTTTCGGCCGAATTCAGCCACACTTGCATCGTTCCCTGCGATAAAACAACCCTAGGGCCCTCGGTGGGTCAAAAAATCACGAAAAATCGAGACTTACTGGTGGTGGTGCTCTCGGGTACAGCGGCTCCTCCGACGTGAGTCACGTTTTGATGTTTGGCTCCGATCAACTTGTAGAGAAAAGAACGGTGATCACAGTGGTATAAAATTTGCATCGAACGGAGGCCGGGAAGGGCCTCATCGGAGGCAAAAACAGAGGAGGGGCACGGTGGCGCCGCTGGGCTTCGGTTGGGTTTTTCGGCCGTTTGGCCCGTGGTTTGGCTCCGGTTTGGCCATAGACGGACTCAGCATCGAAAAACGAGCCAGGAAGAGAAAATTTACCTCGATCAGCGGTCAAAAACTTCCCCAGTGCAGCGGCGGGTGGCGGCAGCCGGCTCCTCCAGCGTCTGGTTCTTCTTCTCCAGCGAGGCACTGGCGGCTAGGGTTTTTTTGGTCAGGTGTGGGTGGGGTTATTTATACCCTTTGCCTTTTAATCTCAACCGTCCATCAAGATTAAATTTGGACCGTTCGATCGCGATTTAATTGGGATTAAATCTGGACCGTCAATCGCGATGCAATCTGGGTCGTCCGTGCCTGATTGAATCTGGGCCGTTCGTGCCTGATTGAATCTGGGCCGTCCGTGCGCGTGAATCTGGGCCGTCCGTGCATGCGGGAACGGATCTGGGCCGTCCGATCGCATGCACGCGGATCGCCCACGTGGCCCGTCCCCTGGTCAGGGTTTCCTTGCCACGCGGCGTGTCCTGGTTGGCCGGGGCTGCTGACCGGGCCGCTGACATGGGTGCTGACATGGGTGCTGACGTGGCACAACTTTTTTAAATTGCGTTTTGACCTCAAGTTTCCGATTTTCTTATCAAAAACACCCCCAGAATCCAAATTTTCACACATTTTTCCCAAAATCAATTTTAATTAAATCCAAATAATATTTTTACCCAATTTTATCATTATTATTATTTTTATTTTCATGAAATTAAATTAAATTAAATCAAATTAAATTAATTAAAAATCTAAAAAATTCAAATAATTAAAAAATAAAAATAATAACACTTGGGTGTTACACTAGAAGATCTCTAACTGGTTATTGTATTTTTCTTGAGTCTTCATTAGTCTCATAGAAATCAAAGAAACAGCAAGTTGTATCTCGGTCATCTGCAGAAGCCGAGTATCGTTCCATGGCCAACACTACATGTGAAATAGTGTGGATTCTGAATTTGTTGCGAGATTTAAAGGTGCAACATCAAGGTCCTGCATTACTTTACTGTGATAATCAGACAGCTCTACACATTGCTTCAAATCCAGTATATCATGAGAGAACAAAACATATTGAACTTGACTGCCATTTTTTCCGTGAAAGAATTCAAGATGGTACCTTGAAGAAGATGCATATATCCACTTGGAATCAACTAGCAGATTTAATGACAAAAGCGCTTCATCCTACGCCGTTCGACAATTTATTGAACAAGATGGGTATAATAAATTTGTATTCTCCATATTGAGGGAGAGTATTAAGATTAATTAGTGATAAGATGAAATTAGTATGTTAATTGTAACTGTTTCTGTCTTTTCTCTCTGCCATTGTACAACAAAAACTGCATATATTTTCTTTGGCTGTCAATGAATACGATAGAAAATCAGAGTAATTTTCTTCTTCATTATGCTCTTTCTTCTCCTTTCTAACACCATTTGAAAATTATATTTATTTCAACATCTTATAATTCCTCACAATCTCCACAACTAACAATTGGTGCCAAAGAGGTTAAGAATATTTGTACTACTGCTTAGGATGACAATGTGCTAGAAAAATTTAGTTGGTACTTTATTATAATATGAAATAATTAAAAATAATATAATTAATTATATTTTAACTAAATATAGATATTATATTAATTCAGTTGGTACATAAAAATAATTAAATTAATTATATAACATTTAACATATATTTATTAATTAAATCGTATTAATTTCTTAAGAACATTGAATCAAATTACTAGAATACATAAACTAAAAAAAATTAAAGAATACAATGAATGCATTAATTAAATTAATTATATATCCTTAAATGTGCATATATATACAATATATTCATACTTAAATTAATTAAATTGATTAAAAACACATATATCTAATTAAGTAATTGTAAAAATAATTGACAGTGCTTGATGATGTGAATAATAACATATTACTTACATGCTCATCTCAAATAATTATACATTATATATATATTTCTAATATATACAACGTATATAATCAAATGAGTAAAAAAAAGTTGCCTGCATCTAATTAATTAATTTTATAAATAATTAATGGTGTTTAATGATGTGACTTAATAGGATGATAATGTTATCTAACTTTATATATATATATATATATATATATATATAATGAAACACTTCACTATTACTCCTCAATTCGCTAAATTCTTAGATCTGAGAGTTTAAAATTATTAATCTTAGAACAGAAATTAACAATAATAACACGGTGGAAATTGATTAACAGAAAAAGAAAATTAACAATCACATAGTTGAATAGCCTACAAATTAAATTTAACTAGTTGTTTTTTTTTTTGTTTTTTTCAACAACAAATTTCACTGGGTTATTTAAATGAAAGCAAAATTCAGCCACACAACTTCAAAGAATCGTTTAGTCATATTTCAAAAACCCAGCACCAAGAACCTCCGGCCACAAGCTTAATTTTTGCCACATCAAGATCGTCCATGGGGAATATGTGAAATTACGTATTAAATCCGACACTAACCATAGCATAAACATAATGTTTCGTATAAATAGACTGGTTTCCATGGCCAGCAATTGCTTGCGTCTCGCAGTTGGGCTTGCGGTAATCACCCTTTCGACCAGCAGTGCTGAACATAATAGCCAAGATTGTCAGAAGGAGTTAACAGGCTTAATTCTGTCAGCCCTGGCTCTAACAGGTCTGATCTGTTCTTATAGCAAGTTTTATAAGCTCATGGTCTTTTTTGCTGCATTAATGTATTTGTGGGCTATTGCCATTGTACTTTTTGCCTGCATATTTATGACCATTACCGACCTAAACTACGATGGCAACAGTTACTACCTTGATGTATCAAATATGGTGCAGAGAAGCTTTTTTAGGGAGAGAAATTGGAAACCATTCAAGACATGTCTTATTAAACAAGAGATCTGCAGTAGAAAAGATATTGATGTAGATGTCGAGCAAAATATTATTGAGGTATTTATGGATGCATAATATTCTCCAAACTTTTTGATTATGTTAATCATCTTATATTTTTCTTGGAGTAAAATTGATTAGAAAGTCAAATGAATTTAATTTGATTAAAAATGGGTTTCCCATACTTCAAATTTTGAGAGAATTTTTTTTATTTTTTATTTTCACATAAAAACACAGGAGAGTAGATTGTAGCAAAAATTTAAGCTTTTGAACTCTTGCAACGTTCTTTTTCCTAAAATCTTCTTGTATAATTTTTCAAAACATAAAAAGAAATATATGTGAATTATGTTTAAAAAGAATTTGTACATGCTTTGTTTATGTAGATTCAACTTATATATGTATATGATTCAAATAACTAAAATTAATCAATACTAATTTGAAATTAAATTTGTATATTTTGTGTTTATAGTGGAATTGTTGTCGACCTCCATAACATTGTGGATTCAAACAAAAGAGCAAGACGATGTGGGAAGTACTGAGAAATAAAAGTTTATTGGTGGTGAGAGTTAATTTGCAAATTAGAATATAATTAATTAGTTTGTTAGTAGTTAAACTTCATAAATTAGAATATCTATATATTTTTTGTTTTGGTATTAGTTGTAGGTCATAAATTAAATTTGTCATATTTGTTGGTGGTTATAATTAATTTTAATAGTTGTAATAGTACCTATAAATAGTTATGTACTTAAAGCTTTTTTGAAAGAACCACAATAGAAAAGCTTGAGTCTTCTCATTAGTCTCTCTAACATCTTCCTCTTATCTCCAACAAAGTGGTATTATAGTTTGGTTTCTTGTTAAAATTCTAGAGATGACTAACAATAATCTATTTTCTTTCCAATTTTTTCATATTACAAAAGAAAACTATGAGAGTTGATGCCCCCATATAAAAGCCATACTTGACTTACAAGATGTGTGAGATATTATAGAAAGAGACTTTACTCCACCCGAAGATGAAAGATCCTTAACTCAAAATGAGAAGAATGTTTTGGCAAGAACAAAGAAGAAGGATCAACAAACCATTGCACTCATCCATCAATGTTTTGATGAATCTATGTTTCTAACAGTGGCCGATGCTACCAACGCAAAGCAAGCTTAGGAGATTTTGAAGAATTCTCTCCAAAGAGTTGACAAAGTGAAGAAGGTACGACTCCAGACTTTACAAGGTGAGTTTGAACCTTTGCAAATGAAGGATATTGAATCCATTTCAGATTTTTACTCGAGGGTAAAGTCTATAGTAAGCCAAATGAGGAGATATGGTGAGATGATGGAAGATGTTCGTATTGTGCAGAAAATTCTTTGATCGTTGTCGCCAAAATTTGACTATGTGGTTTGTGTCATTGAAGAATCAAAGGATTTAAACACTTTGACATTTAAACAATTAGAGGGATCTCTACAAGCTCATGAAGAAAAAAAATAAAGAGAAGACAAGAAGAGCCTTTGGAATAAGTTTTCAAATTAAAGGCATATTTGAATGATGGTGGAAAGTGGAGAGGACGAGGAAGAGGTAGAGGACGTGGTCATGATCGTGGTCAAGCATTTAAAAGAAATGAAACTCAAGATGATGCCGATAATGAAGATAAAAGTCAAACATCAAATAGAGACCGTGGAAGAGGAAGAGGAAGATATAACTATAGAAATTCTAACAAATTAAATATTGAATGTTACAATTATCACAAATATGAATATTATGCTTGGAAATGTCGTAACACTTTAAACGAGAAGGAGGAATAAGCCAACTTTGTCAATGATAAACAAGATGAGGAAGAAATAACTTTGTTGCTAGCATGTAAAGAGGGAGATAGTAATACACATAATTTATGGCACTTGGATAATGGAACAAGCAATCACATGTACAATAATAAAGAAAAATTTGTGGAGCTTGATGAGAAGATTAATGGCAATATTTCTTTTGGAGACTCTTCAAAAGTTTAAATTCAAGGAAAAAGTACAATTCTAATCTTTTCAAAAAATGGTGGGCATGTACTTATTACTAATGTTTGCTACGTGCCAAAGTTAAGAAGTAATATTTTGAGTTTGAGCCAACTTCTTTAAAATGGATATAAAATTCATATGAAAGATTATTGTCTTTGACTTAAAGATTAAAGTGCTAATTTGATTACTAAGGTACATATGTTAAAGAATAGAATGTTTATCTTGAATATCAAAACTATTGAAGTAAGATGTTTGAAGGCTAGTGTGGAAGATGAAGCACGGTGTTGGCATATGAAATTTGGCCATTTGAACTTTGACGCACTTAAGGCGATGAGAGAAGAAAAAAATGGTGAAAGGGATGCCATTAATCAACTATTCTAATCAATTATGTGAAGCATGTATAATTGGAAAGCATTCAGGAAGGAGTTTACCAAAAGAAGCTAGTACAAGAGCAACCAAGCTACTTCAACTTTTGATGCCGATGTGTGTAGGCAAATAAATCCACACTCATTTAGTAAAAACAAACACTTTCTACTATTTATTGATAATTTTAGTAGGAAGACTTGAGTATATTTTTAAAGAAAAAATCATATACTTTTGGTACCTTTAAAAATTTCAAAGCTCTTATAGAAAAAGATTGTGGTTGTGAAATAAAGTCTTTGAAAATAGATAGAGAAGGTGAATTTACTTCTAAAGAATTCCATGATTTATATGAATTTAATAGAATTTATCACCCTTTAACTGTTCCAAGATCACCACAACAAAATAGAGTTGCAGAAAGAAAGAATATAACTATTCTTAATATGGCTAGAAGCATGTTGAAAGCAAAAAATATGCCCAAGGAATTTTGGGTCGAAATAATTTCTTGTGAAGTGTATTTATCTAATAAGTCTCCAACATCAAGTTTGAAAGACATGACTCCCCAAGAAGCATGGCGCAGAATGAAACCTAATGCTAATCATTTACTAGTTTTTGAAAGTATGGCATATGTTCATGTTCCACAAAAAAGAGAGATTTAAGCTCGATGATCAAAGTGTCAAACATATTTTCATTGGGTATTATACAAACTCAAAAGGCTATAAATTATATAATTCAAGCAATGGCAAGATCATGGTAAGTAGAGATGTTGAATTTAATGAAAAAATGACTTGGAATTGGGAGAAGAAAGAAGAAAATGCTTATGATTTCTTTCCATACTTTGAAGAGGAAGACTAAGAGATCAAGGTACTTTTGCAAGAGGCAACTCTACCTCATTCTCCAACTCATGTTACATCACCCACTTATCAAAAAAGTTTAAGTGAAAGGCCACAATAGTTGAAGAGCATTCAAGATCTTTATAATGAAACTGAGGAGATAACTAATTTTGATATAAATGATTTGTTTTGTCTCTTTTTTGACAGTGAACCAATGATTTTGATGAAGCCATCAAAGATGAAAGATGGAGAGAAGCCATAGAGGAAGAGATCAAATCCATAGAAAATAACAATACATGAGAGCTATTCACTCTTCCTAATGGACATAAAGCTATTGGTGTCAAATGGGTCTATAAAGCTAAAAATGATTCTTAAGGAAATGTGAAAAGATACAAGCAAAAACATGGGATTGATTATGATGATATTTTTGCACTAGTTGCTTGCATGTAGACTATTCACTTGCTCTTAACTATTTCAACTCAAATGAAGTGGAAAATTTTTCAATTTGATGTAAAATCAGCATTTCTCAATGGCTATCTTAATGAAAAGGTTTATGTAGAACAACCATTGGGTTTCATGGTTGAAGGGCAAAAAGATAAATGGTCAAAATTGAAAAAAGTGTTATATAGGCTAAAACAAGTGCCAAGAATATGAAATAGCCATATAAACAAGTATTTTGAAAATAATGAATTTGTTCATTGCCTTCATGAATATGCTCTTTATGTGAAGTATCATTCTAATAGTGAGATTCTATTTGTGTGTCTATATGTGGATGATCTCATCTTCATGAGCAACAATTCAAGTTTGTTTGAATAATTCAAGAAAAATATGTTGAATTTGAAACGACTGATATGGGGCTCATGTCTTATTATTTGGCCCTTAAGGTGAAACAAATAAAAGGTGGTATTTTTATTTCTCAAAAAGGCTATACAATAAAAGTCTTAGAGAAATTCAAAATGTTTAATTGTAATCCTGTGAACACGCTTATGGAATGTGGAGTCAAGTTATCAAAGTTTGATAATGGAAAAAAAGTGGAACCCACTCTCTTTAAAAGTCTAATGGGAAGTTTGAGATACTTGACATTTACAAGGCTTGATATTCTTTTTACAGTTGGACTAATAAGTCATTTTATGGAAGTTCCTACTACCTCCCATATAAATGTTGCTAAAAGAGTTCTACATTACCTTAAAGGTACTATAGATTTTGGGTTATTTTATTTATCTTCTAATAATTTCAAGCTTGTGGGATTTTATGATAGTGATTTTGCTGGAGATATTGATGATAGAAAAAGTACAACTGGTTTTATATTCTTTATGGGTGATTGTGCAATTATATGAAGTTTTAAGAAGCAAGCTATTGTTACATTATTCTTTATGGGTTAGTCTGAATATGTGGCAGAAAGCTCTTGTACTTGTCATGCCATATGACTTAGAAGATTATTGAAAGAACTTCATTTAACACAGAATGAAGCTACTAAAGCTTTTATTGACAATAAGTATGCACAAGAACTAGCCAAGAACCCAATATTTTATGAACGAAGTAAACACATAGACACAAGATATCATTTTATTAAAGATTATATTGCTAAAAAAGAAGTAGAGCTCAAGCACGTAAAGACTGAAGATCAAGTGACAGATATTTTCACCAAACCATTCAAGTTTGAAGTCTTTCAAAAGCTACGCGCTAATCTTGGATTGAAAAGGAGATTTGCAAATTAAGGGAGAGTGTTAAGAATTAATTTACAAATTAGAATATAATTAATTATTTTGTTAGTAGTTGAACTTCATAAATTAGAGTCTCTACATATCTTTTGGTTTGGTAGTAGTTGTGGGTCATAAATTAAATTTATCAAGTTTGTTGGTGATTACAATTAATTCTATTAGTTGTAATAATACTTATAAATAGTCATGTACTTGAAACTTTTTGAAAGAACCACAATAGAAAAACTTGAGTCTTCTTATTAATCTCTCTAGGCTCTTCCTCATATCTCCAACAATTGGGAGAGTGTGGGTTATGGAAAAATTAGGACACTCTTTGCTTTAATTGCAACATATGTAAAAGGGTATTTCTAGCCATCTTCCACAAGTACACCAAACTTCTTGTCATTTTAGCATGCCTTAAAGTTTCCCTCAACATCTTCATTTTTATTAGTGGTTTCTGTCAAGGTAAAAAGATTCACTGGTAGAAAAGCATGTCGATAGGCAAATACGAAGATGAAGAAAAAGACAAAAATGAGGTTTAATTGTTTTAATTTATGAAATATTACAACTTTAGTGATGGAGTTAGAACTGATAAGAATGACTAATAATGAATAGTTTTTCTTATTTATTTATTTATTTTAAGATTTTTGTTTGTTTTTGAAAATGCTAGTTATGTGTTACAATGTACTTTGGTTTCATACATGTAAACATAGCAGCATTTCTTGCAGTGGAGTAGGTGAACAAATTAAGATTTTCTTTGTAAGCTACTGTGACTTTTTGGTGTATAATTGGACTTATCGGGTTAATTAGTTATATTGTATTTTTTAAAATAATAATAATCGCTTGTATTAATTATGAATCAAAACAGTAATGTTCGGAGTTAATGTATCCCAAATATGAAAATATGAACTTAGACGAGCAGCTCTCACTATCTTATGAGCCAACATAATACATTACCGTTTGACCCACTTAATCGAGACATTTGGTCTCTATTGTAATAACGCATGACAATCTGCAACAATAAAGCTTAATTCCAAGTGATCATCCTCCCTCACTGCCAATGCTCTCTGGACCTTTTGAGCATCCACCTCCACATTCATGGTCCCTATAAATTTTCCTCTATATACTGCAGAGCCTGGTGACATCCCAACAGTTTGGCTAAATGCGGTGATTTATATGTCATAATTCAACTAGAGAATACAGTCAGTACCTTACCCTAAAAATCCTCTATAATTGCTCCAAAACCCCCTTCAGAGTCCAAACATCTGAGAATTCTTAATTGGCTAGTTGTAAATAGCCCTAGGACTGTGGAACAAAGGATTATCCGGGACCTACAGTGAGGTATTGACGGTGATTCTCAAATATCGTGGAACAAAATGTGATGCGATGAGATAGAATGCAATATAAACAAAGACACAGGGAACATGTTATCTACTCTTAACGGTCAAAGTAAACCCTTTCATTCTGACATTCTAAATTCTTTAATTTGGAGTGAATCAAATCTCCTCAAGTAGGATTCGAACCTACGACCAGTTAGTTAACAGCTGACCGCTCTACCACTGAGCTATTGAGGAACAACGAGAGATTAGATCTCATAGAGTTCAATTCCCATTCTCAACCCATGACTAATATGAACTCGAAGTTTGCTTCGTAACCCCTAGAACTTCTTTATAGTGGCTCCGTTCCATGCCTCATTTCATAGGGAACCTTAAAGTGGCTTTATTTCATTATAATTATATTCCATCCATACCCCAATTCCATTCATTTAATATTCCTTTGGTCTCATTGACATAAGAGATGTCGTTTCTAGTCTATCTCTTCATATTTTTATATGTGAAAAGTTAAAAAATCATCATATAATAATCCAAAAATTAAAATAGAAAAGAAAAAAGGAAGGTTTGTGATGATTTTTAAATCTTTTATACTAGGTAATCTAGTATCCTTATGCATGAAGATAGTCAATTTGGTCGTTGTGGTCGGACTCTATTATGGATTTCTGACCACATTCTCTGTAGGGCCCTCTTAATATACCTTAGGTACAAATGGAATCTAATCTCTTTTTATTTATTTCTTTTTCTTTCATATTCTATTTATTCATTCCCTCTTATATGACCTTATAGCTAGAGCCCGCTAAGTGATGTGCGTAATACAAAGTTCATGGTGCAGAACTCGTTTAGTTCATCCTATTATCTTGGCTTATTTGCCTAATGGATACAATCCGCTCACGGTAAAACTTCATATGGATTTGATGTACTTTTATCTTCAACGACTGGCCTAACATTCAATGCGGGTCGAAGCATATGGTTGCCCGGCTGGTTAAATGCTGTTAATGAGAATAGTAATTCATTATTCTTAACAATAGGTCATGGAGACTTCTTGGTTCATCATGTTATTGCTCTAGGTTTTCATACAATTACATTGATCTTAGTAAAAGGTGCTTTAGATGCACTTGGTTCCAAGTTAATGCCAGATAAAAAGGATTTCGGTTATAATTTTCCTTGCGATGGTCCTTGACGCGGGGTACTTGTGATATTTCGGCTTGGGACACATTTTATTTGGTAGTTTTCTAGATGTTAAATACTATTGGATGAGTTACTTTCTATTGGCATTGGAAACACATCACATTATGGCAGGGTAACGTTTCGTAGTTTAATAAATCTTCCACTTATTTGATGGGATGGTTAAAAGATTATCTATGGTTAAACTCTTCACAACTTATCAATGGATGTAATCCGTTTGTTATGAATAGTTTATCAGCTTGGGTGTGGATGTTCTTATTTGGACATCTTGTTTGGGCTATTGGATTTTATGTTCTTAATTTCCTAGCGTGGTTATTAGCAGGAATTGATTAAAACTTTAGCATGGGCTCATGAACGCACACCTTTGGAAAATTTGATTCAATAGAGAGATAAAGCAGTGGCTCTTTCAATTGTCCAAGCAAGATAGGTTGGATTAGCCCACTTTTCTGTAGGTTATATATTCACTTATGCTGCTTTTTTGATTGCTTCTACATCGGGCAAATTTGGTTAATTGTTTTATCTGTGCTAATATAATTTCTGTTAATCTTTAATGGAGAAAGGGCTATGCCTTCTTATGTTTCTACATCTCGAATCCTACTTGTATCATTATCATTGATAACAGGAACTGAAGTATTGTGGCAAAGAAAAGTTTAATTCATAGGGAGAAGAAAAGGCAAAAATTGGAACAAAAGTATCATTTGATTCATCAATCCTCAAATAAAAAAATAAGCAAAGTTCCGTCCTTGAGTGATAAATGAAAAATTCATGGAAAGTTACAATCATCACCGCGAAATAGTGCACCTACACGTCTTCATCGACGTTATTTTTTAACCGGAAGGCCGAGAGCTAACTATTGAGACTTTGGTCTATCCGGACACATACTTCGTGAAATGGTTCATGCATGTTTGTTGCTAGGAGCAACGAGATCAAGCTGGTAAGTACTAAAATATCCTTTAATTTTTCTCTTTTTTTTCTATGATCATTGATCATAGAGGGCCCCTTTACCATTCTGTATAAATAGGCTATTGTATTTGTACAGATATCAAATAAGGGCCCATTCAATTCTTATTTGTCCATTAGTTTAGTCCCAATTTTTTTTTCTTTTCATCGCAGGGTAGAGCAGTTTAGTAGCTCGCAAGGCTCATAACCTTGAAGTCACGGGTTCAAATCCCGTCTCTGCAACATTTTTTGACAAAAGATGTTGGGCTTGACTCTGTTAACTAGTCATTAATTAATACTATCACAGGCAACTATAACGAATCTTTTATTATTATACATCTAAGTCATACAAGAAAAAAAAGTAGATTATTATACATCTATTTCATTTAGAAAGATGAATAAGTCCATTTATTTAGTTCTACATTTCTTGTATCTATTAGATGTATATGTATTCACTTAGATATACTTACATATAATATACCAATTCGACTATACTGCTATTGTATAACTAGTCCTTGTGAACTAATTTTTCTATATTTCTTACTTGGTGTAGCTTATTACATGGGTCGTGAGTGGGAACTTAGTTTCTGTCTGGGTATGCGCCCGTGGATTGTTGTTGCATATTCAGCTCCTATTACAGCTATTTTCTTGATCTACCCAATCAGTCAAGGAAGTTTTTCTGATGGTATGCCTCTAGGAATCTCTAGTACTTTCAACTTCATGATTGTATTCCAAACTGAACACAACATTCTTGTGCACCCATTTCACATGTTAGGCGTAGCTGGTGTATTCGACGGCTCCCTATTCAGTGTTATGCATGGTTCCTTGGTAACTTCTAGTTTGATAAGGGAAACCATAGAAAATGAATCTACTAATGAAGGTTACAGATTCGGTCAAGAGGAAGAAACTTATAATATCGTAGCTGCTCATGGTTATTTTGGCTGATTGATATTCCAATATGTTAGTTTCAACAACTCTCGTTCTTTACATTTCTTTTTAGCAGCTTGGCCTATAGTAAGTATCTGGTTCACTACTTTAAGTATTAGCAATATGGCTTTCAACCTAAATGATTTCAATTTCAACCAGTATGTAGTTGATAATTAAGGTTGTGTAATTAACACTTGGGCTGATATAATGAACCGTGATAACCTTGATATGAAAGTTATGCATGACCGTAATGCTCACAATTTCCCTCTATACCTAGCAGCTGTTGAAGCTCCATTTACAAATGGATAAGACTTTTGTTTTAGTGGAGACCGATGCGTTTTTGAAATAACTAAATAAATGAGCAGTACCAACCTTCTTGATAGAACAAGAAAGTTGATCATTGCTCCTTTATTTAGTTATTTATTATTATTTAGTAGTTTTTCCTATTTTTTATTTTTCTATTTATAGAATAAAATAAAAATAAGAAAACAAAAATTTTTATGTTTTCAACATAAAATCAGAAAAAAAAATTTATGAATTTTATTTATTTATTTAGTATCATACTTTTATTATGTTCTAATATTTTAGATTTATTATTTTTCAAAATAAGTTTTTACCACATTTTTGTGAATTTTGTTACATACATAAAAAAAAAGTTATAATTGTTTGTTGTTGTAAAGAAATTTCAGTCTTTGAAATTTCGAAAGTAATTGTTAATAAAGAGTACGTATAAAATAAAATAATAGGGACAGATGTAGCCAAGTGGATCAAGGCAGTGGATTGTGAATCCACCATGCGCGGGTTCAATTCCCATCATTCGCCCATTAATTTTTAAAATATTAAATTTTAATTAATATTTAATACTATTGTTCATTGTGGGTATAATGGTCGATGTTCAGGACCAAGTTATTATTATTTCTTTTTCCGCCTTTGCATTAAGCTTATCTATTTTTCTTAATAAATGATTTGCTACAAAATGATTTCTTTTTTTATAATGTATCATAAAAAAATTTTCTGGTCAGGTCGATAAGGTCATGAAAAGCATTTCGATTTATTTATCTCTTTTTTAAAATATTATAATGGATTTGTTTGGACCAATACATGATTTTCTTTTAGTTTTTTTGGGATCAAGTCTTATATTAGGAGGCCTAGGAGCATTATTATTTCCCAACCCAATTTATTCTGCCTTTTCATTAGGATTTGTTCTTACTTGTATATCCTTATTCTATATTCTATTAAATTTTTATTTTATAAAAGTTCATTGATATCTTCTTTTTATAAAGCAAATCGACTTCGATTCTTGAATAATCCACATCACTTCTGCTTCTATTGTAACAAAAGATTCTATTTTTATGTGGAAAAGCCCGTATCAATAATTATGATTTTACGTATAGACAATTCCTCAATATCTTGTTCATTCGCAACAAAATATTTTTTTTGTGCGGTGGTAAAAAAAAACATGCTTTTTTAGAGAGAGATACTATTTCACCTTCACAAATCGAGTCACAAGTATCTAATATATTCATATCTAACGATTTTCCACAAAGTGGTGATGAAAGGTATAACTTGTACAAATCTTTCCATTTTGCAATTCGATCTGATCCATTAGTTCGTAGAGCTATTTACTCGATTGCAAACATTTCTGGAACACCTCTAACAGAGGGACAAATAATCAATTTTGAAAGAACTTATTGTCAACCTCTTTCAGATATGAATCTATCTGATTCAGAAGAGAAAAACTTGCATCAGTATCTCAATTTCAGTTCAAACATGAGTTTAATTCACACTCCATGTTCTGAGAAATATTCACCATTCAAAAAGAGGAAAAAACGAAGTCTTTATATAAAGAAATGTGTTGAGAAAGGGTAGATGGATAGAACCTTTCAACAAGATAGTATTTTTTCAACTCTCTCAAAATGGAATCTAGTCCAAACATATATGTCATAGTTTCTTCCTTCGACAAGGTACAAATATCTAAATTTGATATTTTTATATACTTTTTCAGATCTATTGCCAATACTAAGTAGCAGTTAAAAATTTGTATCCATTTTTCATGATATTATGCATGGATCAGATATATCATGGCGAATTCTTCGAAAAAAATTGTGTCTTCCACAATAGAATCTGATAAGTGAGATTTCGAGTAAGTGTTTACATAATCTTCTCCTGTCCGAAGAAATGATTCATCGAAATAATGAGTCACCATTAATATTGACACATCTAAGATCGTCAAATGTTCGGGAGTTCTTTTATTCAATCTTTTTCCTTCTTCTTGTTGCTGGATATCTCGTTCGTACACATCTTTTCTTTGTTTCCCAAGCCTATACTGAGTTACAAAAATAATTCGAAAATGTCAAATCTTTGATGATTCCATCATACGTGATTGAGTTGTGAAAACTTCTGGATAGGTATCCTACATCTGAACTAAATTATTTTTGGTTAAAAAATCTCTTTCTAGTTGTTTTGAAACAAGTAGGAGATTCTCTAGAAAAATATGGGGTTCTAGCGGCAACATGCTATGGGGTAGTGATCCCGCTTATGGGGTCAAATCAATAGGTTCTAAGAAGAAATATTTGAATATCAATTTTATCGATATCATCGATCTCATAAGTATCATACTAAATCCCATCAATCGAATCACTCAGGGAAGAACTCCGTGGGACCCCTCCTTGACAGACGCCTAGATAGTGAAAGGTTATCCCTTTGCAACGCTGGAAGCTAAGCAAAGTCACGAAGCTGGCTGACTACGCTCGAGCAGAGCTCACATTTTTTCTTTTTGTTATCAATGAATAGATCTCTTTACTTGTATGACTTAGATGTCTCGTATTTTTTGAAAAATACATATCATATATAGTGGTTATACAAGATTGTCCGGTTAATGTTGCACTTCTAAAATCCCATTTCTAGCACTTGCCACTTCTGTGCATCCACCAAGCAGTAATTAGGCTATGCATTTCTCGTGCTTCCGAGTTCTCATGCTTTCTACCATTCCCATAGGAATTTTCACATGAGATGAATTGACATTTGATCCGCAAATAATTTATGAGTCCATAAGAACTCATTTCTCTCTACTCAAATCCTCCACATACAGCAAAACACCTCCGCAACCTCTTACTTGGTCCTCTCAGTGACTATCTGTTTTGTCCGCTCGGCAACATTATTGAACCGCATTGTCTGTACCGGGAGTCCCAGTATTTCTCAACACCCTCTCGCCTTAGGGCATTCCTTGAACACCATGCTGCACTGTTTCTTCTTGACTATGACACATTATATTGATTTCAATATCCTTTTTGTATAATCACGATTTGATTAAAAAGATATTATTTAGTTATCTCCACACAAAATTCTTGACTTCAGGCGATATCTCTGCTTTCCACAAGTGTTGCCATGGGTTACTCGTATTCTAACTCTGACATGACTGCAAACCTCTCAGGTGATGATTGTTAGTTAAAAATAAAAAAATTGAAGATAAAGATCGAAGCTGGAAATCTGAAAATCTGAAAAATAGAAATTTTCTGTAAAATAATTTTATGAAGAACTATATTGCTACAAACTTAATTACAAATTAGTGAAGAAATAAACTACATTTAAATAAAGGATCATAACTGCAAGAAGCAAGCCACGATCTCCACATACTGGAAAATGAAAAACTGAATCCTGAAGTCTAGGAACTGCTATTGACTTGGTAAAAGATAAACATGTAGGAGTGCAGTTTCTAAAGCACAAATAAATAACACTCCTCCTTGCACTAGGACCTGCAAACTCCAAGTTTTAATCGAAGAAGCTCAAACTTGTTTGCTGGAAGCGACTTTGAAAAAATATCAGCAAGCTGATCTTCAGATTTGCAGTGAATCAAACTCACTTCCCCTTCCTTCTGCACTTCCCTTACAAAGAAAAGCTTGATCTTGAAATGTTTGGTTTTACCATGAAATACTAGATTATGAGATATTGCAATTGCGATCTGATTGTCTACAAAGACATTTGTTTCATTTAATTGCTTAAACTGAAGATCACATAATAACTTTCTTAGCCACAAAGCTTGATTTACTGCTGCTGTAGTAGCAATAAATTCAGCATCAGCAGTTGATTGTGCTGTGATTTCTTACTTTTGGGAGCACCAAGAGAAAATACCTGATCCCAAACTAAAACAATACCCTGAAGTGCTCTCCATATCATCCACAGATCCACCCCAATTGATGTCTGAGTATCCTATGAGCTGCAAATTTTGACAATTTTTGAACTTCACACCAAAATTAACAGTCCCTTTGATATACCTCATAACTCTCTTTGCTGCTTTAAGATGTATTTCACTTGCACAATGCATGAAGCGAGAGAGAATGCTTACAGCAAAGATGATATCTAGCCTGGTTGCAGTTAGATACATGAAACATCTAATCAAGCTTCTAAAATAGCCTTCATCCACCTTATCAGTGCCATGATCCTTGCTTAGACTTTCCTTTTGACTCATTAGTGTTGTTGTTGCCTTGCATTCTTCCATGTTGAATTTTTTCAGTATTTCTTTTGCATACTTCCTTTGACAAATAAATACTTCACCTTTACTTCGTTTGATTTCAATTCCAAGGAAGTAAGTTAACACACCAAGGTCTGTCATTTCAAAAATCTGCATCATCTCCTTTTTGAATTCATCAATGAGCTTGGTATTGTTACCTGTCACCAACAAATCATCAATATAAAGTGAAACAATAAGAACATCATTTCCCTTTTGCTTAATGTAAAAGGTGACTTCGGACATGCTTCTTATGAACCCTAAGCTCAGCAGATAATCATCAATCCTACTATACCAAGCCCTGGGAGCTTGTTTCAAAACATAGAGGGCCTTCTTGAGCAAATACACCTTGTCTTCATGTCCTTTTTCAACAAATCCTTCTGGTTGCTCAACAAAAATCTCCTCCTGCAATAAACCATTTAAAAATACTGATTTTACATCTAATTGGAATACTTCCCAACCATTTTGTACTGCTATGGCTAGCACCAATCGAATGGTTTCCAATCTAGCAACAGGGGCAAATGTGTCTGAGTAGTCAACCCCAAATACTTGAGCATATCCCTTGACAACAAGCCTGGCTTTGTGCTTGTTTATTGAACCATCTGCATTTAGTTTGGTTCTGAACACCCATCTTACACCGATCACTTTTCTATCCTTTGGCCTTTCAACCAGTTCCCATATTTTCTATTTTTTAATCATTTGAATTTCTTCTTCCATTGCTCTCTTCCACTTAGGATCTCTGAGTGCTTCTTCATTTCTTGAAGACTCATATACTGCTACATTGCTTCTTTCATAAATGTCAGAGAGCAGTCATCTTCCACGAACTGGTGGCTCATCTTCTGATTCGGACTGCCAGTGATCAGCTTCTTCTTGTGGTAAGCTGATGGGAATACTCAGCTTTGAGTTTTTTAAATGATTCTCAGACTTTGATGAGTCTTTCCAATCCTATTTTTCTTCTTCATGAAACTGAATATCCCTGCTAACTATCATTTTTCCTGTTTGTGGCTGGTACACCTTGTAAGCCTTTGACACTGTACTATATCCCATGAAGATTTCTGGTATAGCCTTCTTATCTAACTTGTCACGCTTCACTTGTGGTACATGAGTAAAACATATACACCCAAAAACTCTAAGGAAGGCTAGAGATGGTTTATAACTAAACCATACTTCAAATGGTGTTTTGTCTCTTAAGGCTTTTGTTGGTAGCCTATTTTGCAGAAAAACCGATGTATTGGCAGCTTCAGCCCAAAAACTTTTTGGCAATTCTTTTTCATGCAACAAGCACCTGGTCATCTCCATAATGCATCTGTTTTTTCTCTCACTGACACCATTCTGCTGTGGTGTATATGGAGCTGTCAGTTGGTGCTCAATACCTGCTTCTTTACAAAACAAATTGAATTTTTCTGACGTATATTCCTTTCCATTATCTGATATGATGGTTTGTATCTTTAGCCCACTTTGATTTTCTACCAATTTCTTGAATCTCCAAAATATACTAGCCACTTCATGTTTAAATTTGAAGAAATAAATGCAGCACATGCGAGTAAAGTCATATATAAATATGACATAATACAAATTACCTTTTAATGAAGGCGTTCTTTGAGGGCCAGCAACATCAGTGTGAATTAGCTGAAGTTTCTTTGAAGATCTCCATTGGACTTGAGGAAATGGTGCTCTACTTTGCTTGCTAAATTGACAAGCATGACAGTTTGGCAGATTACCATCAAAGGCAGGCAATCCGGTTGTCATCTCATGCCTTTTCATCTGCAGCATACCTTGAAGATGACAATGTCCAAGTCTCCTGTGCCACATCTCGGTGTTATTGACTTCAGTGGAATAGGCAATGTTCTCTTCCTTGGATGGATTGAATGAGAAGCTTTTCCCTTGCATTCTTACTTTGAGAATCTCTTGACCTGAGACATCCTGTATATAACAGAATTTGTCTTCAAAAAATACCTTAAAGCTTTTTTCAATCAATTGACCTACACTCAATAGGTTTTGATCAATATCAGGCACATAAAGAACGTCAGAAATCTTTTTTGTGCCTGAATTTACAATTATGACTATTGTTCATTTCCCTTTCACAGATATATAGTCACCATTTCTAATTCTGACTTTACTGATGTCAGTTGGATTTAAATCCCTGAAGAGTTTTCTGTCGTTGCTTATATGATTGGTACACCCGCTGTCAATTAACCAACCATCAGTTGAACTGCTGCCGGCAAAACATGATGCTACAAAAAGATGATCTTCATCTTCTTGATTTGCAACTTGGGCTGCAACTTTCTGCTCTTCATCTTTTTCTCTGCAGATTACTGCTTCATGTCCAAGCTGATTGCATTTGGAGCACTTAGCATCGGGTCTTCTCCAACATTTGAAAGGAGGATGACCCTTTTTCCCACAATCTTTATAAGGTGGATACGATTTTTTCTGATTTCCAATTTTCCTTTTGACATTGGATGATTCTGTACCAGTTTCACTTCGCTCTTGATCCTTTTTTTTCTTTTTATTTTTGTTTGTATTTTTGTGTTTTGCCGCCAAAGCTCCTTCTACCGATGTGTTGTGTCTAATCAATCTTCTCTGATCTTGAGCCTGGAAAGCATTGAGCAATTCTGCCAAGGTGATGTTTGATAGATTCTTAGTGTTCTCCAAGGTTGTAATGGTTGCTTCATATCTCTCAGGTACAGTAACTAGAATTTTTTCAATAATTCTTGAGTCTGTAAATGTAGATCCGAGAAGCCTTACCTCGTTTGCAATTGATAAAATTCTGTCATAATAGTCTTTAATTGTCTCAGAGTCCTTCATTTTCTGTAATTCGAATTCTCTGATCAAGTTTAAAGTCTGCATTGCTTTTATCCTTTCATCACCAGCATATTCCTTTCTCTGATAATTCCAAATGGCTTTAGCTGTTTTAAGAGACATTATCCTTGTAAAGATCATTGGTGACACAGCAGAAAATAAACATGTCTTCGCTTTGGATTTTTGTCTTTTTCTCCTTATGAGTCTTGATTTGAGCGACAGTGGGATTATTTGGCAAGGCTGGAACATCGTAATCTTCTTCCACAGCCTTCCAAAGGTCCAAGGCCTCCAAATATGTTTCCATTCGTACTGCCCACATTTGGTAGTTGTCTCCATCAAAAATTTGTGGAGTAATTGAAGAAATACTGGCTTCTCCATCCATGGCGTCTGCTAAGTTCACTCTTGCACAGACGCATGTCCCTCAAGAAAAGTGCTCTGATACCAATTGTTAGTTGAAAATAAAAAATTTGAAGATAAAGATCAAAGCTGGAAATCTGGAAATCTGAAAAATAGAAATTTTCTGCAAGATAATTTTCTGAAGAACTATATTGCTACAAACTTAATTACAAATTAGTGAAGAAATAAACTACATTTAAATAAAGGATCATAACTGCAAGAAGCAAGCCACGATCTCCACATACTGGAAAATGAAAAACTGAATCCTGAAGTTTAGGAACTGCTATTGACTTGGTAAAAGATAAACATGTAGAAGTGCAGTTTCTAAAGCACAAATAAATAACAATGATAAGCAGACTTCACGATGTACAGACTATTTTTGGTGTGCACCCAGATAAATTTATCACAACGCTATGTCAAACTTAACGGAATTTCGAGAACAAGTTCAACTTCCTCTTCCATAAAAACCTTACCGATTCCTCATTCCAACTCTGTTGATCATCATTTAAAAGATAACTCACTTTCATATCCTCCAGCCCTGCTAAGCATTGACTTCTGACGGAAGCGTCACCTTCTCGAGGTAGCCATGGATCCAGCATTTTAACCTGCTCATCTGTTCCGATAATCCATCGCATCCCATTCTGTATCAAGTCTTTGGTACCAACAAACTTTGCCAAGTGAAACTGGGTCTTGCTCCCAGTTGCAAATTAAAAATGTCCCATTGAGCGAAATATTTAGCTTTGAGGGTTCGTGTGACCAGAAAGTATGGATTACTGATAATCTTCTAGTATTATTTTCCCAACAGAGCAATGTTAAACTCCAAAGTGATCTGAAGCTTAAACCGCTTTTCGCCTTACTTCGACTCATTGATTTCTACGACAACAAATGCAAGTTTCTTCTTCCATCATGCTTCATACGCCACCAAAAACTTTTCATCATTTTTTGGAGCTCTTCACACAAACTAAAAGGCAATCGAAACATTCCCATGCAGAATGCCGATATCACTTGTGCCACCAATTTCAAAAGAATCTCCTTTCCAGCCCTTGATAAGAGTTCGATGGGACCAACCTCGTAATCTCTTAGCAATCATATCTTTAACAAAACTAAATATGCATTTCTTCCCTCTGCCGACCAAAGATGGAAGGCCCGGATACCTACACATGGTCAATACTATTCAGCACACCCAGGATTCGGTTCAAGTGGTTTTGCGGTTTGATGGTGTTTTTATGCTACAGAAAACTCCAGATTTTTTCAGATTAATAGCCTGACCAGATGCCTCTTTATATATTTGCAGTATCTATTTGACTCGTAAACTCTCCTTCGTATTGGCCCTAAAGAAGAAAAAAGAATCACCCATGAACAGCAAATGAGAAGTGCTTGGGCTTCGTGGGCAGACCTTTACTCCATCTCCTTGTGCTTTTTCTTTCTGGAACAGTGCCGACATTTCTTCAACACACAAGATGAACAAATACAGCGACAAGGGATCACCTTGCCGCAGGTCTCGATGGGATTGACCACAATTTCTTTCCCATTAAGATTCACTTTTTAAGTGACTGAGGATACGCAATTTATCAGGAAACCAACCCACCTACTGTCGAAACCAAGCTTCAACATTACTACCCCCAGATATTCTCGTTTGACTCAATCGTAGGCTTTGCGAATATCAATCTTCAAAGCCATTTCTGATCTTTCACTCCTACCTGCTGTTTTCATATGATGTAGTAATTCAAAAAGGCGAGCAAGATCTTGTCTGTCATATATCTACCAGGGACGAAAGTGGATTGAGACTACGAAATAAGCATAGGCAGGACCATCCTCAACCAGTTAGCTAAAGTTTTTGAGAACATCTTGTAAATTACATTACAAAGGGATATAGCTCTTAAATCCTTGATGGATTCCGGGCGATCCTTCTTGAGGATGTGCACAACTGTGTCGTTGATATTTTGTGGAATATAACCTTATGGTCGCAAATCATCTATGGTATGGTGAGCCGCAAATCAGCTATGGTGTAGCGAGCCACAAATCTGTTGTGGTTGAGCAAGCCGTGAGCTGTCGATAGTGTCACCACAGTAGTAGTGGGGAGTCTGTATTAGCCCATTTTGGCAGTGCACTACGATTTCCGGGCCTATTGTGCTCCAGAATGTTTGGTAAGATGCTGGGATCATATTATCCGGTTTCGGTGATTTGCCTGGATGCATATGAAAAATAGCCTCTTTGATCTCCTCCGCACTTAGTTGCTTTAGCAGTGCTGCATTTGCCTCTCCAGATACCCTGCTTACAACACAACTAATAACCGATAACAAGTTACTTGCAGTGGCCAAGAACAATTCTGTAAAATATCTGACTATGTGATCTTGTAACTCAAACTCCTCCCAGATCCAATTTCCATCTACATCCAGTAAGGCTGCTATATGATTTCGTCGTTTGTGTTGGGATGCTTGTCGTTGGAAATATTTAGAATTTTGACCCCATGTGTTAACCAAAATTTCTTCGTCATCTGTCTCCAGAACGTCTCTTCCTATTCAAGCACCTGAATATATTCATTATTCAGCTCCGATAATTTTTCTGTATCTGTGGTATTACTTCTTCGACGTTCCCTGAGTACCTGTTCATACATATTTCTCTTTTGGTCCCTGAAGCAAGGCATTGAGGAGCTCCCCCATTCCTGCAGGAAGTTGGCGCAGGAAAGAATCTTTTGCATAATGTTCCCGGTCGCTTCTACTTCTCATCCGTGCTTCACCACCTCTGCAATATTAGATTGTAATAGCAAAGCATTTTCGAATCTAAACTTTTTGGTCACTTACCCATTTCTTCTCCTATCGTACATCAGTAAAATAGGTGTGTGATCTGAAACTGGCGCAGCGTGATTTTTCAAACGGGCGTAAGGAAAGTGGGTTAGCCATCGATCATTTACCATGCACTTGTCAAGGTTTTCTTTGATCAAGTTATCCATCGATCCTCTGGACCAAGGATACTTGTATCTCAACAAAGGGAGATCGATCAATTGACAGCTCTCAACAGTCTCTCGAAAGCCCGACAAAAGAGCATCAGAGGGTACCATACCACTATCTTTATCCTCTATCGAGAGTAGGTTATTAAGGTCCCCTATTGCTACCCATGCTCCATTCTGCCTAGCATATAAGTCTATCAGAATTTGCCATGATTCCCTTCTTCGACGACGCTGCAGTATGCTATAAAAACTAGGGACACTCCATTCTATTCCTTCCTCTGTTACCACTTTCATGTCAATATGGTTCATAGAGAACGATGTGATTGAGACGTTATATTGTTGTGACCAAAACACCGCCAAATCCCATCTTCTTCCCAGCCGATCCACTCTAAATACATTTCCAAATCCAAGCTTACTTCCTATTCTCTCCAACATGTTCTCGATGACTAAAGTTTTAATTAAAAACACTATTTCAGGCTTGAATTTCGTCACTAGCTTCTGCAGAGCTAGGACTGCTCGGGAGTTGCCAAGTTCCTGACAGTTCTAGCTTAATATCCTCATGACTTTTGACGAGTCTGCTCTGCAGGTCTTGCCGATCTCTCTTGTGATTGTTTACGATGAGCCAGGTGTACTTGCCTCTTAAACTCAATTCATTAGTGTCTGTCTCATATATAGTATTTGGCAGGGTCTTTTTTTGCTATCTTTTTGGGCCAAATTGGTATTTTCAGCTTTGGATCTTTGAAGTCGGCCATTATGCAACCCATTGCTTCCTTTGCATTGCGGCCCATAAGGGTATCTTGATCCATATAATTGCCTCCTACCCATTCTCTCCCCTGTAGATTTGAATCATTAGATCCCATAATATCTGTGGTTTTAAATGGTTGATTCGAATTTGAAGACTGTCCCTGTTATCCGCTACTCCCCTGAATCTCACCTCTAATCCCAGGATCACACCTCCTTGTTCATCCCGCAACCAACGGCTGGCCGGTGTTGGGTTCCAGCGAAGCTTGGCTCTAAGAGATTCATCTCATTCGACCTTCATGGTTCTTGCATGCAGGTGAATGAATAACTTACAGAAATTCTCTGAGTGTTCCAAACGCCCGCATAGTTACCAGTAAATTGGCAGCCCTTCATACAAACATTGCATACATGGTGGATCCATCCCTCATGTCCACCGCCACTCTTATCTGCATATACACCTTGCTACTATTATTCATTTGTCAGGTATTATAATCAATAAACTTCTCCAAGAAATTCCCAAACTGCCTCACTATTGATTCTGAAAAGAAACCTGCCGGGAGGGAGTGGACTTGGACATAAAAAAAAAAAAAGCAAAAAAGAAAAAACCTATGGAGCAGAAGAACCCAGAGTGTACTCTAGGAGCAGAAGAAGAAAAGACGTGACCATATAATATATATATATATATATGTGTATATATATATAATTAAGTAATAGAAAAAGAAAAGAAAAGAAGAAAAAAAAATAGATAGAGAAGAGAGAGGACTGAGCGGCATCCACGGGAGAGAGAGAAGGGTCGCACGGCGTTGTGCCGCAATCAAAGGAGAAAGAAAGAGGAGAGGAATCGCCATCGGTTAGAGAGAGAAAAAGAGGAGAGAGAAAGAAGACACGCGGTGGGTAGAGAGAGAAAGGAAAAAGAAAGAAGAAAGAAAAAAAAAAAAAAAAGAAGAGGAGTTGCGGGAAAAAGGAGGAAGAAAGAAAAAAAAATGAAGCTACGGGAAGGAAGGAAGAAGAAGAAGGAAGGAAAAAAGAAGAAAAGGAAAAAAAAAGAGAAAAAGAGAAAAAATAAATAAATAAATAAAAGAAACAAAAGAAAAAAAATGAAATGAAAGAAAAAAATAAATTAAATTAATGAAGAAAAATGGAAGAGTGGCGACCAAAAATGATGTTGGTGCGCCGCATGCGACGACGCGCACTGATTCGATCATCAGCTCCCGATATTTTTGGTAATACGTGTATGATGGCGCGTGGTGATGTTGGCGACGAGAACCGCGTGTTCCAAAGTAAAATTCATTTCTCATTTCGCGTAATATAATTTTTAAAATTATTAATAATTTAATATATGTGTTTTCTATTATAAATAAGGAAAACTATCGAAACAATATTCAGATTTTCGAGAAGACCGTAAATTAAGGTAAAAAGAATTTTTAAAGCTTTCCCAATCACACCATAGGTAAGAATTATATATATTACGTATGGAGACATAAATTATATGTTTATATAAATGTGTATATGTATAGTGTTGTGTGTGAATGTTTAAATGTATGTATAGTATAATAGGAATATAATTAGTATGCCTAATTTGTATTTGTTTGTGTTCATGTGTGTGTGTATAAATATATATGTTGTTACGCATGTGTGTGTATATATATATATAAAAATATATGGTGAATGTGATATGAATTAATAAGAAAAGAATTGATAAGAACAAATACGTGAATAAAAATGTACATGATATATTGTGTGTGATTGTGTGTACGTGTTTAAGTATGAACGTATGCGTATGTATATCTAAAAATTGTGTGTGTGTGAATATAAATATATATTCTGTTTGAGACATGTACTGAAGATACATGTTTGCATTGTAATATATGTGTGTGTGTATTAATATGTGTGTACATATGTTATATATGTGAAATGTATAACCAGTGTGTGCATGTGAAATTTGGGTACACTGCACTTATTGTGTGATCTGATGCAGATATATGATACACTGTACTTATTGTGTGATCTAGTACAGTTGCGCGAGAAATATGAGTATCATGTGCTGCTGTGTGATCTGGTACAAGATGACTTAAAAAGTGGTTTGAAATGTATGTCTTTGATGTACGTGATAATATTGTTTATTTTGTGTGTATATTTGTGTTTAATTATGTATAAAAAGTAAGATCTTAGACATGAAAGAAGCAAATTAAAAATGAGACAGATTTGAAAAGAGTATAGAGTGTAAGAACCTTGAATACCTACTCGTTTAGTCTGAATCGATGATGGTAGGGTGCGTGTATGGCTGAAGTTTAGCAGGTATGGTGAACCTGCACATGGATAAAGTTTGAAGTTTAGTCTAGATGTAGATAGATATTTGTGAGTGTAGGTCACCTAACAAACGTACTTGCTGTGACCATTATGAAATTTACTTATGTGTGCTATCAATGCGATGAGAAGATCCATTTTACATCTCTTCGATGATGATATAAATGGTATCGCGCGATGAAATCTTAGATATGATATTTTGAGTGTATTGTGGTAGTTCGAGTGTAAGTGTGATTTGAAATGAGAACAAGAATTAGGTTATAAGAGTGGGGATTAGAATATGTTTAGTATGATGATTTGTTTTATTGTGTATTTTGATTGTGATGCTTGTTTGATATTTTCTTTGATGATAAAAATTATTATATTTTATATATTACGTGAATGTATGTACGTAAGTCTCCGTTATAAAATCTTTTTTTTTACTAACTTCGTGAAGCTCACCCCAATTCACTTCCATGCAGGTTAAAGAAGATGAGGAATGAGTTCAATATCAATAGAAGATTATGAAGAAAAACTTTATTAGCTTTTATTTTAATATTACAAATTAATTTAGATGCCTCAATTATCTGTAAACGAATAATTATTCTGTCACATGGGATATGTATTAAAGTGTAGTTTCACTGCATATTTAATATTTATCAGTTCCACTAGTTGAAAATATTGTACTAACGTCCGTACCCACCGATATTGGAGTTCGGAATGTTACATTAACTCCCTCTATCAACCTCCAAAGTCAGCCAAAGTGTTTTTCATGGGAGCGAATTCGACAACCTCCTTAGTCAAAAAATGCCCTACAAGGCACAACTCATAAGATTCCTGGTGTTCCATTATGGCATTTGTGATATCCCATCCTCCTTCTTCAGCTTCAGTGATTAAGAGAGCGGTTAGTTGTGCCTCCATATCCATATTGGTCGCAGTGGTCACCGATGTACGTTATACATAAATCATGCCAAAATGGCAGACATAAATGAAAACATGTAAAAAAAAAAAAAAGCAGGAAGACTAAATAATTAAATGTGTAGTCAAAACTAAATCTTATTGGCATACAAATTTAATATGATATTACATAACATTAGGCAATGGGTAGAAAAATTTGGAGGGGTCTAACTGCAATAAAATTTTAAATGAGCTTTATTGAATGTATATATAGAAAATATTTCAAAATAGTTATTTTTAAATAATATTTTAAATTGATTATTTAAAAATTAAAATTAATAGAAAATAATTCAATTAATTTATTTATAATGTAATGTGTTTTTTACTTGCATAAGTCAACTAAGTTAAAAAGTTGAATCAAATAAGAAGATTGCTGTGATTTTTTCAGGTGAAGAAAACTTAAATTTTCATTGATTTCATTCATTTTAAAATTAACAATTCAAAGTGTCTCTAAATAAACTTACATCAAAATTAAGTTTTTTAAAAATAATTTACCACTATTTAAAAAATAAATATAAATAAAATCTTCTAAAAGATAAACTTCTATTAATTACATTATTTTAAAAAAATAAACATAGAATAAATCTAATTAAGATAAACTTTATTTGAATTCAAACTAATAAATAAAATAAATTATAATTTTTATATTAATCTTTAATAAAGACAAATTTTCACATTTGGTTGCTTAATATCAAGATATAAGTTAGTTGTCAATCCAAGAATCACATTAATGAAATTCATATCTCAACTAAGTAAATTTCCTTCTTTTAATTAAAAGCTTTCACCATTAACTGAGATTTATTTATTTTCACTGTCTTTCTTCAACTTGAACATATTTATTCTTTAGGAGCTTCTTACTTTCTGAAAGTTTTATCAGCTCATAAATATTGTTCTTCTTCTTCAAGGGATTCATCTCTCTACATAAGTTTCATCAACTTAGAATTTCTTCACGAATTTAAACTTCTTAGAAGCTTTTTAGCTCCCCCTCTTCTGTAAGAATAATATGCTCAAAGTTGGAATATCTTGTAAAAGCTATGTAGGAAATCTTCTAAGTTGGGGTACTGCAAATGAGGTGGAGAGGGTTACGCTCCATGTTTAACACCTTTTCTATGTATGGTTGTGCGAAAAATTGAACTAACCCAATTTAACTAATGAAATTGAACTAATTTAGAAGGTCTAGTTTGGTTAGTTAGTTAAATAGGTTTAGTTTGATTAATAACTTAAAACCAATTAGTTTTTTGATTGGTTTTACTTCTAAATTTTGTAACCATAATGATTGATTCAACAAATTAGTTTTAAAGTACATATTAAATATATGATATTATAACATATACTATGTTATATGATATATGTAGTATAAAAAATATATTGCAATATACTTTATTTATATTATAATATATAAGAAAATATAACTTTGAGTTAACTAAATTATTCAATTATTAATTGGAGTAGTTGGAATTATTTAGTTGGTCTCGTTTCAGTTAGGTTGGTCAAACTTAATGGTGTGATTGGTGAACATGGTTCGGTCGTTTTTTTAGTTTTCAAAAGCTTTTAACCGAACTGACCAAATGCACAACTATCTTCTTTTGCATCACTTACATCAGCTATTACTGGCTCAATATCAGTATCATGTTTTTCATTCAACTCCTCACTTGTGTATACTTAATCGCTAATAAAGAATTAACTCAAATGTTGGTGCTTGACTTTTTAATCTTCCTTAATTTAGGTAGAGTTTCATGCTCTTAAAACACTGCATCTCAACATACAACCTTTTTTTACTAAATTTAGTAACTTACACCCAAGCTCTATATCTTCACAGCTAAGAAAAATACACGGAATGGACTTGTCATACACCAATTTTGTCTTATTAAAATATATGTATATATATAAAAGGCTTGCAAATAACAATCTATACTAAAAGAAAAAAAGGGAAAAATGAAAAGAAACAAAAAAAGCCTAGCCAGCCTAAGATGTCCAGTTGAACACCCCTACATGCCCTAAAATATTAAAGTTTCGTGTATACTCTATAATAACATCAATCCGTTTAAACTTAAATATAAAGCCCTAAGGGTTTATGGTTCTAAAAAAAGAAGAAGAATGAGGGGGAATCACGACAATTGAGGTGAGAATGAGAGGTGTGCACAACTCTTGTTAGAAAAAATTAATCTCTAAAGTATGCACAATCTCATCAAAGTAAAAGCAAAAAGAAAAGAATACAAGGATTTTACGTAGTTCGACAATATGTCTACATCCACGGACAAGACTGGTAAGAAAGAATTCAACTATGTAATCTAAGAATACATCACTAATAGATTAGCAAACCTATTTATAAAGAGACTAATAGAGTTTTTTACAAATAAAACCTCTCTAAGATATACATAAAATATTCTCAGGGATAAATACAATTAAAATTCAAATAAATTATTTTCAATGATAAATATAAAAAAAAATCTAAATAAATTATTTCCATAATATAGATAAATAGCATTAAAATTAAAGACACATCAATAACTCTAAAGAGAGGAGACTGTGCATGGATAATAGGAAATTTGACTTTTTCACGATCCATGAAGGATATGAGAAAATGAGATTTATAGAGATCAATTCAATAAATAATACATAATAGATAGAGATTCATCTTAAAATGACTAAGGTAGATTAGCCATGTGGAACATACTCTAATATTTTCAACAACAGTTCTATTCATCCTATTAGCAACACCATTATATTGTAGGTTATAAGAATTGTCTTCTCATGTTTGATATAATGATATGAACATTAGACTTCAAACTCTGTTGATGTATAGTCACCTCCATTATCACTACAAAAACACTTCAAGTGAGCATATTTTTCTTTTTTTACTATGATATTAAACTTTTTAAAATATAAAAGAATGACAATGGGGTGGGTTGTTGGACAAGTTTTAACAAAATTTAATGCGCCCCGATTAAAAAAACTTTTGCTTTAATGCCTTAAACCCAATGTGAGTTAAAAAAAAAATTGATTTTTTTCCACATTGTATAGGTTTACAGTGAACACTCCTCACCTTGCCTTGGTTAGCTGAAGATGAGATGGAAGACTCTTGGTGAGCCGCAAAGCTGAAGATGAAAGACTCTTTGCTATCTGCAAAGCCAAAAAGATGTTGAGAAGAAATGTCGAGTAGCATTGGAATGCCAAGTATGAAGGTGCTATAGAAGTTATGACTCTCGTGATAACCTTATAATTTGAGAAGCTAAAAGTGAAAATCATTTAAAGAAGAAGATTTAAA
Organism: Carica papaya; assembly: GCF_054855325.1. Classification (NCBI taxonomy): domain Eukaryota; kingdom Viridiplantae; phylum Streptophyta; class Magnoliopsida; order Brassicales; family Caricaceae; genus Carica; species Carica papaya. The sequence goes on along the minus strand of NC_142314.1, from coordinate 9,559,374 downwards.
TGATGAGATGATGGAAGAAGATGCAAATAATGAGATGAAGGAAGAAGATGATTACATGAAGATGGAAGGAAAAAGATAAAGGAGGTGACTTACTCGTTGATGGCTGGTGTTGTATGTGTTGATAAGATTATGAAGTGGAGTTTACAGTGGTGGAGTGTGTCAGGGTTTTTAAGTTTCCTTTATATAATTTTAATATAAAATATATTTTATATTTCTTACTAATAAATAGTGTTAAGTCGGGTTCGATAAGTTTTTGCAAATTATGTTCAAATCTACCTTGCCCTAGTTTGATAGATTAAAAAAAACTCACTCTGACTTGACCTGGTCTAGTTTAATTTTGGTTTAAATCTGAATCGGTCTCTAACGGGATAAATAATTTTGGCAGGGTCATATAATTTTTGCCATTCCTAGAAGTACTCCAAAAGTTAGTTTTCTTTTTCTTCAAAACAAACACTAACAACTTTCATGAAGCATCATTAACAAAAGTCACAAAATATATACTACTATACATACTTTTAATTTCAAAGAAGTTACATAGATCATAGTAAATTAAATCAAATATATAATATTTTCTTTTGAAGATACTACTAAAACAAATCAATGTTGCTTTTTTAATAAACAAATATTACAAAAGTTTAAATTCATATCTATGGTGAAGAAAATGAAAGACTTTTTTACCAAAATTTATAAGCTTTTGTCACAATATGAACAAGTCTATTATGGTAAATGTCAAGTGAAACATCATCCTCAACTATGCTCAATTCACAATCAAACAACTTTAATAAGAAATACTTCTAGCCATGACCATAGAACCCTTTATTAACTTTTATTTTCTGATTACTAATGTAGCTGTATTAACCATTCAAATCTAAAGAGAGGGTTGATAATTAATTCAAGTATAGACTCGGTAGCTATTATACATCTTTTAGAGTTAATGTGTAATCCAAGTCAATCTCTACTCAAATGTACAATGGTTACTGCATCTGTATGACTAGTATTGCTCATCTTTAATAATTCAAATTTTCCTATATTATACTCCAAAAAAATTCACTTATGAGTGTATTATGGTAACATGCTCTTAAATCAACGATCGACTCAAAATACTTTATTTTTAGTCTTCTCATCACTATGTTATTTCTTAAAAAACTGTTTTTTCTTTTAATATTATCATTTTTACTACAGTGATAATATTTGATTTTTTTACTGAGACTTTTCTCCGTATTTATCTCGCCTTTTAGGATCTATACTCTTGTTCTTACATTTGTTCTCTACCATAAAAACCTATGAAGAATCTATACCAAGATCCCTATATTTGATCTTTTTATTTTTCATACTATCTTTTACTATTTTTAAGTTGATAGCACCATTGGGAATAAAATTATTAAAACTCATAGCCAATATTTTCTAACTATTAAGCCAAGAACTCAATAAAAGTAAAATCTATAATTCATCATTGAGCTTTTACCTTCCTGATGCCTAATTAATTTACCAAAACGTAAAAGTTACTTAGATGTTCTCCTACAGATCGCCCTTTTTTAAACTTCAAGTTTACCAACTTTACCGCTATTATGAAGATAAATACTATACTTAACCCATTATTTAATATTTTCTATAGCATTTATGTAGTTTCTCTCAATCATCTTTAGATTTTCCATTAGATTTATTTTTTTCTTAATTTAATATGATCAAATAAATCCTTATAGTACAATAATTCTCCATCATTGATTTCTAAATTTAGTAATTTGTATATAGAATTTAATCATTGAATCTACTAAATTATTCATCTTAATTCACATAATTAAATATCACACTCTATTTTTATGACACAAATAACATTAACTTAATCAAACCCAATAAAAAAATTAAGCACACTACAAGAAATAAATATTGTAAAAGGAAAGTACATAGAAGACCCTTCAGTGCAAATGAAAAAAACTACTGACTAAACTCTGAATAAATCCACCAATAAAAAATAATAAATATAATTAATCACAAATTTAGATTTTCTAGTTAAGATATACCTAAATTATTTCTCTGATCTATATCTTATAAACTTTCATTTTTGTAAATAAAATACTAGAGACAGTTTCTAAAATATTTTTAAATAATGAATACCAATTAATTTCTTAATCTGGATGCATGATTAAGAATAAATAAATACAACAGAAGCCCTAGAAACCAAAAGCCACCATAGAAGCATTCTAGCCAGCAGTGATTTAAAGAAAATTTCCAGTTGTAATTTATGACCAGATTTTAGCCAATTGGAAGACAATGCATTTGCCTTAGATTAAAGTATGAACAGAACCATATTTTGTGAAATAATTAATGATCCAAACTTTAAACATATAGAAAATAACTTGAGACACTCTTTTTAGGCAGATTAATGAAAAAAGAAAATTGAACAATCTAAATTTTTTTTTTTTATTAGAAAACAAAAACTTAAAGTGGAATTTGCAAATAGAAAATAAAATTGCATGCAAGTTTTTTTAACAAAAACTTTTGCATTTTATTAATTACTAAACTAATAATATTATAATAAGTAATAACACAAAATTCTAACAGTTTATTTACTTGAATTTTCACCCATTATTGCAATTAAATTTTTTCACAAACTTAATTATGGATATATATATATATATACACACACACACACACTCACACGTCTGATATTATCTTTATCTGTAAAAATAAAGATTTTCACCTCAAATATTTAGAGTTCTGGATCAAAATGATTGGTAAAGCTGAGGATTTCTGTCTTTTATGCTCTGAATCAACAATTATCTATTAGTTATATATACAAATACTACCATAATGAAGCTTCAACTTACAACTTTATTTGGATGTAATGTTCTTACTATAAATGAGGAAGGTATGTATGTACATATGTATTTGTGTTAAAGAATGGCTTATTTTCTCGTTTTTAAATATATGTTTAAAGAGAAGAAAAATAATAACGAAATATAAAAAAACAGAAAACCAATTTCGGTGATAAGTAATTTCCACTGGGAATCTTTCAATCCTTACAGATCATATCCACAGTTCTTATAACAAAACATTATGAATTAGACCACACAACCGAACTTTATAGTTTGATTTTGACCCTTTTTTCCTTCAGTTATTCCAATATTTCTCAACCAAAAAGGTCTAATTAACGACACAATTGTAAAATGTAACTAAAAACAACAAATTTATTACCATATATAATTCAAAATTTTCCCCTCAGTAAAAGGGAGAAAAGAAAACATAATGTTTCGCACTAACAATCTGATTTTCGCGATCGGCAATTGCTTGACTCTTACGATAGGAATTGGTTTGATCTTCTTCTCCATAAATGCTGGTCATAGGCACACGTCCAAATGCCAGAGATCGTTACAGTTCCCAATTTTTTGGACCGGTCTGGTTATGTCGGTCTTGGCTCTGCTGGGTGTGATATGTTCTTTTTGCAACACTGATAAACTCCTCTTCGTTTTCGTCGCTTTTGTATTTTTTTGGACTATCGGCCTTATTATTTCTGCTATCATCTTCATTTCTCTTACAAACGTAGGTCACCATGGTAAGCCATTTCACCTTGATGAAGCAAATTCACTGCAGAAAGGTTTTTTTAAGGACATAAACTGGCAACGTTTCAAGACATGTTTTGTCGAACGAGGCATATGCAATGTAACCACAAACGTCGCTGTAGACCCCGTCCACAATCCTGTGCAGGTAAATTATGTATACAAAATATCTTCAACTTTTCTGCCTGTATGTTTTATTAATAAATTTTTCATATTCTCTAAATTTCTCATCTGTACCATACTTTTCAAGTCTTGTTAATTAGACGTGGTGATAAAAGTTTTTATTTTCTAAATTCCAACATGTATGTACAATTTGTCAAAAGTGAAACAAGCTTTGAGAATGACAACATTTATGATCTGAGTTCGAATATTTTGTTTGTGATTTTATCAAGTAGTTTACATAAATCAGTGGATGTCAAATCAAAAATATATAGCATGTGAAATTGTAAGCTATGTATCCGTGTATGTACTTATATATGTATATATTTGTGTAAAATACATATATACACATATATATAACTAACTTCTGTATAAAATACAAAGTATTAAAACACTATTTCTGTCAGAAGAAAAAAAAAAAGACAAACTCTTCCACCAAGAAATTAATCATACTGAAAAAAACACTTTTTTTTTTGTTTTTATATAATCAAGTGGGGATGCTGTAGACCTCCATTATACTGTGGATACGAACAAAAGAATCAAACATTCTGGGAGATACCAGAAGTTAATAAAGCTTTGGGAGCTAAAGATACTGGGGAGTGCAGTATATGGAGCAATAGGCTGGACATACAATGCTTCGATTGTGACACATGCAGAGCAGGATTTCTCATCATCCTTCACAAGTACACCGAGCTCTTAATCATGTTAGCCTTCATTGAAATTCTCTTCAACATATTTGTCTTCTCCACCGTCTTCCACAATGAGAGAAAAGCTCGGAAGCATAAATATGGCGGTCCACCAATCTCTCCTATTATACTCTAGTCATCTCATTATATTGTTTAGATCAATTTATAAGGTATTGTTAGGAAGTCGCAATAAGAACAGATATACGTACAATGTCTAAGAATTTTCTCCCCAAGGTAATTCCTCAATATTGAAAGATGGGTATAGTAATGTGTATTTGTATTTTTCTGATCATACGTTGGAGACCCTTTAATTAGTATATTTGGATTTCGGATTGAATTAGGAATTTTTTTTTATTTTAAAGATTTTTAGAGTAAATTTTACTTGACCCAGTAAGTTAAATCTAGTTGTGTATTATTATTATTAAAAAGAGGATTACCCAAACCTGACTTGCTTGGTCCTGTGTATAAAAGTTGACTATTGAATCTTTTATTAATTCATAACTGGTGAAAATTTGGAAAAGAAAATATTATTGGTCAAATTAGTGGTGTAAAGATGTTCTCTTAGGTTATTATTATCTTACTGTTTTGCACTTATTTTTCTTTTCAAAAATTTCTAAATATCCAAGTGGTATCTCATATGTTGTTCGTACAAAGTTTTCTTCAGTCTAAGCACCTCGTTTAATGGCTGACAATAAGATGTCTCCTTTCCATCACAGGTATAAAGAAAAATAGACTTTTTAGTAAAGAAGTAATAAGCTTTGATAGCTCGTAAATAACCACAAGAATATCATGAAAACCTAAAGTTCATATACCACAACTCTAGGTTCCAAAAACCAATGTGCTAGCAAAATAACCAAAGAATTATGATTACTCAGCTTTTGTATATCAGCAAAATGCCAAAAAAATTATAATTAATAAGAGAAAAGCATACTAGATATCCAATCAATGAATCTTCCAATAGTTTTAAGAAATAAGAGAAATCTATCATTGAATATACAGTCTCCAACAAAGCAATAAGAGAAAATACCTTTTGATAATCAATAACTTGTTTATGTTTCTATTCTTTAGCAATAAGCCTTGCATTGTATCTCAAAATTGCCTTTAAAATTTCCTTTAACTTTTTACATCTATATGACTTAAAAATCTTGTTGACTATCTTGAAGTGAGACAAGCTCCCAAGTGTCATTCCTTTTGATGATTTGAATTTTTCATCCATCTCTAAAATCCATTTGTCCTCTTCATTGGCTTCTTTAAAGCTCAAAGACTCAATGTCACTAAGTAAGAAAAAATATTTTTACCTTTTGACCTTTCAATTTCATATCAAATATCTTAAAGACTTCAATATCTCCTTTACTATTCACTTTATCTTAATGAAAGAGATGATAATGGTGATAATACATGGGAAGAACGATTAACATGATATGAGAAAATATTACCTAGGACTTATTAGACAATTGAATTTTCATCTATAAATTGAGGAATGAATTATGATAAGATCCTTCATCTTGAGCACTTCAGTCTCACAATGCTTCTTATTAAACTTACTATTGCAACCAATTATGGTATTGTTATTCTTTTGATTGACCAACTTGTAGTGTCTTGAACCTTCATCATAGCTAATGAAGATGATATTCTCATTTCTATCATCAAACTTTGGTCTTTCTTGCTTTTCAACATGCATATAAGTTACTGTTGATTATCTCAGGATTTATTTGAAATTTTTGTTGAAATTTAGTCTAGTTTTTAGCTGATTATTAGGAGATTTGATTTTATCTTTTTGTTTCAAAAAGTAGCTATCAGTTTATTCTTATTCTCCAATGATTTTTAGCAACTTTTTTTGTCATTTCCTTTGTATTTCAGTTTTGCTATACTTATTTGAAGCTTGAATTCAATAAAAATCCAGATTTTCCAAATAATTTTTCTGCTTATGCTTATTTACAAATTAACAGCTACTAATTAAAGACTTTTAAGCACAAGATGTTTAACTTCTTTCTAGTCCATACCTTTTTATTATTATATCCTTCAAGCTATTGGTTAGAGATCGATTAGAAAGGTATACTATATACATATACAACTATTTTAGCCTAAAACTATTTTAGCATCTTCTTGTTTTTAAATATGGTTCTCACATTTTTAAAGATTACCCAATTCCCTTTTGATGTCACCATCTTATTTTCTCCCAAACATTAAAAGTGTTGTTAAAGGTTTTGCTGGTATTTTCAAGATTTAAATACCTACAATAATAGAGTTTTAATATAACTTTATTCATAGACTAAAGGTTGAGCATTTTTTATTGTTTGGAATTGTTGAGACATGAGAAGAATCTTGTTTGTCTCCATCCTGTAGTTACCCTCACCCATCAAAGTTTACTTATTGATGGCCATAAAATATGATACTACTTCTTTAGGTTTTCAATCCTTCAAAGCCCTAAAATTGCTGACACCAAGGTCTAAGGAAATTGTTCTATACTTGTGATGTTAAACAAATGGATGCAAAGGGTCCTTTTTGCATGGAAAATTAGTTAATAGGCTTTAGAGCTAGTGTTAATTTTTACTTCCTTCATATGATAGCACTATCAAGGAGGATAGAAGAGATTCCCACTACCAATATGGATAAGTATATAATCACATACTACTGGTTTTTATATGTAGCAAATAACTAAGTACGAAATCACTAATCACATATATAGGTCCACATATGTACTTGATCACTTGGTACGAGCGAAGGGAGGGTAACCTGCAATAAGTTACAAGAGGTTTGATGGCCAAGAAATAAAACAAACTTACAAGGACAATCCCATGAGAGCTGACGACAATATGGGAGCTTACATGGAAGCTCATGGTCTCAAGAGAAAGTTCAGCCATACATTCTCCTATAATTTAGGACACATGACTAAAAAAATATGCATGGAGGAGAGTTCCATCCGAGAAAGAATTCCTTCCCATGAGAAATTTTTCTCCATTATTCTTCTCTTTATACAAATTGGCTACAAGGAGTCTTCTCCATAAAGAACTCAAGAGATCCATGTTAGAATAAAAATACTTTCCAAATCAGTAAATCTGTAAATCTAAATACATAATCTCATATTGAATCAATGAAAAAAAATAAATAGAAGTGTACCTTGATTCATTGTGGAATATTCGATTGCATCCTGTAGTAGGTACTTTTGAATAAATACGATGCCTCAAAAGCTAGTTTTTTCTAGTGAAAAGATTTCAGAAAAATAAAATGGCGATCTGATAATTCGAGGATCATAACTGCCTTTTATATCGAAAACTTCTATAATTTTCATTTCGTTCATCATAAAATGAGAATATTACAAAAATGATATTAGCATATTACAAGACCATACTTAAGTCTGATAGATTAAGGTCTAATACTATTTAACTGTATTTGATCACTTTTAAATGAGTCCAAAAATTGATAGTTTGATACGAATGCCGAGCCCCGCATTAAATTCACATGTTAAAAAAAATCTAACAATCTCCCACTTGAGTTTTATGTGATACCTTAACTATGCACTAACTAACCGTAGGAGTATTCAAAACTATATTATCAATACATGAATGCATCACCAAATAATTCCGTCCATCAATCATAATGACATAGGATCAAAGCAGCCTTCGCTATAGCTATCGTAGCTAAACCCATCAATGGTCATGTATATCAATAACCAAAAAACATGGATCAAAGATGGATATGCAACATGAAAATTACATGTTATATGATCTAAGCATGCCTATTTCCAACTGGTTCTGTCTTAACCTTAGTGAGATCAATTGTAAGAAAACTCAGAGATAATATATATAAAGAAAACTAAAATACAAAAATCGAAATGAAACCATATATACATAAACTAAAACCAAAACTAGAGTACAAAGTTTATGACATGTCTTAAAATATAAAAGCAATTAAGGGAGAAAACTCCTACTGAAACTACACATCATTTAGGGATATAACACCTATATGAGTAGTGTGCTCATGAAAGACCTTAGGTGGTAATTCCCTAGTGAGCAGATCTGTAATCATAGAATTTGTTCCAATGCACTCTATCGATATCTGCTTACTCTGAACTCTTTCTTTAACAATGATGAACTTAATATTTATATATTTTGACTTTGTCGAGCTTCTATTATTGTTGGAATACATAACTACAAACTTATTATTACAAAGTAATTTTAATAGTCTTTCTATGTCATCAACAATATGCAGCCTAGTGATAAAATTCTACAGTCATATTCCATGATTGGATGTCTCATAACAAGCTACAAACTCTGTTACCATAATAGAAGAGGATACAAGTGTTTGTTTGACACTCTTCTAGGAAATATCTCCCCTAGTAAGTAGATATAGCTTAATGTAGATTTTTTGTTGTCTTGACATCCGGCGAAATCGGAATCAGGATAACCAATGATCTCCAACTAATATGACTTCTTGTATGTGAGCATATAACCTTTTGTTCTTTGTAGATACTACATGACACGTTTGACTACTTTCTAATGATCCCTACGTAAATTGCTTAAATATCTACCTAATATCCTAATAATGTACGCAATATCTGGAAGTGTATAAACATGTGCATATATAAGACTCCCTATAGTTGAAGCATAAGGAATCTTTTGCATCTCCGCAGTCTTTAAGTCATTATTGGGGCATTGACTTAGAATAAACTTATTTTTTTAGACACAGGGGAGTCACCTGGTTTACAATCCTGCATGCTAAACTTTTTAATAGCTTTTTCGATATAGCTCTTGTGATAATCTATGAATACTCTAAAAGCGATCCCAGTGTATTTGAATCCCTAATACAAAAGAAACATCCTCAAGATCTTCTATATCAAATTTCTCTATCAGAAATCTCTTGATTTCGTGCAATAAACCTATATCACTACTGACAAGCAGTATGTTATCGATATACAAAACCAGAAAAATATACTTACTCTCACTGAACTTGTGGTATACAAAATCTTCCACTAAATTCATCTCCTAATCAAACGAGATGACAACTTGATGAAATTTATAATACCATTGACAGAAAGCTTGCTTAATTCCATAGATAGATTTCTTTAGTTTGCAAATAATTTGTTGTGCATCTTTGGTTACAAAGTTTTATGGTTACACCATATAAATTATCTCATCAATATCACCATTTAAAAATGTTGTTTTAACATTCATATGATGTAACTCAAGATCAAAATGTATCATTAAAGTTATTATAGTCTTGAAAGAGTCTTTCGATAAAATCAGAGAGAAAGTCTCTTTATAATTGATGCATTCTTTCTGTGTAAAACCCTTAACAATAAGACGGACCTTGTACCTCTCCACATTACCTTTCGGATCCCTCTTAATCTTAAATATTCATTTGCAACCAATGAGTTTCTCATCCTTAGACAGTGGGACAAGATCTCAAATATCATTATCCTTCATAGACTTTATCTCTTCATCCATGGTATCAATCCACTTTTGAGAGTAATAACTTTTCATGGCTTGACGGAAGTTAATAGGATCATCTTCCTCCGCACCAATGTCAAACTCATATTCTTGGAGATATACAATATAATCATTTAGAATTGTACTTCTTTTCTCTCTAGTGGATCTCCTTAATGGTATAAGTTATTGAGGGTGTGAAGTTTGTGCTTTAGGAATAGTTTTTTGAATAGGAATGGAAGATACTATGAAATTATCTTGATTTAGATTTGCTTCTTGAATAATGCTCAGTATAATAATATTATCCTAATCATTGTCAAAAGCAACTGAGAGAATAGGAATATCGATCTATTCCTCTTAAAAGACAAGATCTCGAACTCTTTTCTCCCTCCCCCCCCTCCCCCCAAACTCAACATCTTTAAAGAACTGGACATTTCCTGTCTCAAGAATTATCTTAGCAATGGAATAATAAAACTTGTAACCCCTAGATCGCTTAGAATAACCAACAAAATAACAACTAATAGTTCTGAAGTTCAGTTTCTTTTCCTGTGACCTATAAGGCCTAGCCTCAGCTAGATATCTCTAAATGAACAAATATCTTAAACTAGGCTTTTTCCTCATCCAAAGCTTATAAAGGGTCTTTGTAGTTGCTTTAGTTAGAACTCTATTAAATAAATTTATTGTGGTCTTTAATACTTCTCCTCAAAGCGATTCAGATAAGGTAGAATAACTAATCATGCTCCTCACCATATTCTTAAGTGTTATGTTTCGCCTTTTAGCAACATCATTCATGCTAGGAGAACCTAGTATGGTGTACTGTGGGATGATACTGCATTCCTTTAGAAATCGAGTAAATGGCCCTGGACATTGTTCACCTTATCCGTAAGATCTACCATAGTATTCACCACCATGATCAGATCTAACAGTCTTAATCCTTCTATTGAGTTGGGTCTTAATTTTTACTTCAAAACTCTTGAACATATCTATGGACTGGGACTTATCATAAATGAGATATAGGTAGCCATAACTAAAATAATCATCTATGAACATTATGAAATATTGTTGACCATTCTAAGAAGCCATGGGGAAAAGTCTACAATTATCTGTATAAATGAGTTATAATACGTCTACAGCCTTGTTGGCACTTAATCTTTTAATGTTTGTCTATTTTTCCTTGATACAATAGACATATGTGTCAAAATCTGTAAAGTCAATGCGATCTATAATTTCATCTGACACAAATCTTTCAATTCTCTTTTGGGAGATATGACATAATCTCTTTTGCCATAATGAAGCAGAATTATCCTTGGTTAATTTTTTCTGTACACCTCTTGTACCAACAGGCAATTACTCATTATAAGAAGTAACTGTATCACGCAAATAAAGATTATCATGTGCCGATAAAGAACCAAAACTAACTAGATTTAAACTAAGAAAAAAACTAAATCTTTCATTTCTAAATAAACATGAATAACTAAATTTGTCCAATACATAAATAAAAATTATATTCTATCTAAATGACAGTATAATAGAAGTTTCTTCTAAATACAAATAAAATCCAATCCTTAACAACAAAAAAAACAAATATTTCTCTAAGTACCACATATGATAGTTAGCGCATCACTTCTTCTAGTTTCCTGGAACTTAACAAAAGAAACAAATATTTTCTTTCTTAACCTTTTGTTACTTATTTTGTTTAATTAGAACCACAATATCTTTTACTGTTTTCTTTTTCTTATTCTTCTTAGCCTTTGAAATCACAGCTAACTTAGCACTTTTTGTCTTATAAGACTTTAGCCTTTCCTCTTCCTCAACATAGTGTGAAATTAACTCATCGAGAGTCCATGATTTTTGCTGACCTCAATGTCTCCTTAAAATTATTATATTGTGGAGGAAGAGAGATCAAAACAATTTGCACAAACATTTTTTCTAATATATTCAAACTGAGTTTGTAATACCTCATACTTAATATGAGGTGCAATTCCTACTCGTGTCATTTTTATGCAGTGGGCCCACAAAATATACATATACACATCAAAATTTATCATATAACCTCGTATCTTATGTGATGTATACAATAATTATGTATACAGAACATGAAGTCAAAATTTAGAGTTTAACAAAACAAAATTAGAATTTCTCGAATATGCACAAAATATACAAAACAGGAACCCTTTTTACAGGTTCTATTCATCTGGCAGTGGTTCTGGCTCTTCTTTCTTATCTTAAAAATGTCAACGTGAAATTTAATGAGCTTTACCAACTCAATAAGTATTTTAATTCTCTTAACCCAGATAAGATTTAATACAAAAAATACAATATGAGACAACTACAATAGTGATATTTTAATACAAAATTCATTTATTTCTTTTTCAATTTCACTTGTTTATGATCAGATTTCGTAACTCTCTCGAATATCATATACAATTTTCAAATATATATCCACATACCCTTAAAAAAACACATATATACTCTCGAATGTCAATCATAGCCTCAAATATGACCACATAACCACATACACACGAAGGATCACATATACACTTGAAAGGTCATTTCTAAGGTTTTCATCACGTCATGTCGTTTGTGTCGTCATTGAGGAGAGGAGAAATGGATTCCCTCATCACATGGATAACACACACACATAAATCTCACAATGGCCACAACAGGTACATTTGCTAAGTGACTCACACTCACAAACATCTGTCTACGTTTGAACTAGGTTTCAAACTCTATCTATGTGTAGGTTCACCATGTCTGCTGAACTTCAACCACACACACACACTTCCTTTCTCGATTCAAACTAAATGAAAAAGGAATTTAAGGTTCATACCCTAATCACTCGCATCCTCTCATTTCTTATTTCTCATTTATTTTCCTCTCATTCTATTTTTTTTTTTTTTTTTGAAATCTTATTTGACTGATCATTTTACCACCATAATTAATCCATTTATTTTTATTTGTTTCTTTGTGTTATTTTATTTCTTTTTCAACTTTCCACTTAATTAATAATTTCCTTTCAGGTTTAAATCCATTTCTCATCACTGTCCAAGTATTCCTCAGTCTTTGGGTTTCTTTTCTGGTTTCATCTCTTCATAAATTTTCAATAGCTTAGGTTCACTGGTTATAGGTTCGGATTATATTCTTCATTGAAAATCAGGTCAGTATGTATTTAAATTTTAAAATACACATAAATTAATAAAATACATGCAATTTCAAAATTTTGAATCCAGGTTCAAAATTAAAAATACATACATTCTTACGCAACAGTCTTATTGAATCCACCTAAACGTCCTAATTCCCTGTACGCACACGACACAAATTAATTAATACAATTTTAAACACTAAAAAAAACTAATTTAATCGAATTTATGGGTTTCAATGGCATCCCAATGGAAAATCTCGAAAACATCGATATTCGTACCTGAGAAAGATCTTTTGGCTTCTCCTACGGTAAATAGACTTTCCGTACTTGAGATAGACTTTTCAGCTTTCTAAATGGTGAATCGAAATCTCAAAGGGTGAATCCAATCTCCATTCCCGAGGAAAACCCTTCGGCTTCAACGGATGGGTCAGTTTCCCCACTCTCGAGGAAAGCTCTTCGGTTCTTATACAGGTGGGTGACCCAGCCGAGCTTGCACGGTCAGCTTAACACTAGCCTCACTCCACCGATGCCCAATAGCCACAAAAAACACAAAAAAAAGCTTTACATTTCCGGTGTGGGGCAATTAAGCCTCAGTTTGGCTCCCGGTGATCTTCTAGCCACCCTGCGGCTCCCTAGCTTACTTAAGATTCGGATGATGATTTTTAAAGCTACAAAATGATTAATGAACAAAAATAAAAAAGGATTGAAAGAAATAGGGGAAAAAATGAAAAGGACGAACCTTTTACCTCACTTACCTTGGTCTTCATCGTCGCACGGTGTCTCAGCCCGATTCTCTTCCTTCTTCTTCCTTTTGGCTCAGCTTCCACCACTCTCCCTCCTTTGCCTCTCTCTTCTTCCCTTTTCTTCCCTCGCGGCGACCGTTCTCAGCTCCCCCTTCCCTTTTCTGCTCGGCCCCTCTTTTTTTCTCCTTCCTCTTCTTCTTCTCTAGCCTCCCTATTCCTTTCCTCTCCTTCTTTCTTCCTCTCAGCTTCCCCCATGCAATAATCTCCTGTCCTTCTCTCTCTTCGATTGGCTCCTCTCTCCTTTTCTCTCACTCTTTTTTGGCTACTCTAAAAAATGAAGAGAATCCCTAATTTTTTCCTTTTTATACTCGTCATCCCCAACCATTGGATCTCACAAGGCTTGATCTGGGACATTCATCTTCAATAAAACCTTAGCCGTTGGATCTTTAAGAACGTTCGATCGGGACCATATGTTTTTCTTTATTTTCTTTGCCCCCTTTCACTTCTATTTATTTATACTTTTGTCACTTTTTTCTTACATGTTTTTATTTAGATCCTTGAAATTAAATAAAAATCCTAAAATTTTAAAATCAATTTCATTTAAACTACAATATCAATTTATTTATTTATTTACTTACTCTTTTTATTTTATTTGGGGTTGGATGTTACAATTCTCTCCTCCTTACAAAAATTTGGTCCTCCAAATTTGATGTCTCTAAAGTAGGTGAGGAAATCGAGCTTGTATCGAGTCCTTAGTCTCCCAGGTAGCTTCCACTGGCGAATGATGTCGCCAGAGTACCTTGACCATCGTAATAGTCTTGTTCCTCAATATTCACTCATGTTTATCCAATATATCTATGGGCATCTCCTGATAGGACATATCTTTCTCACTATGAATATTTTCATACTTACATGCGAAGGATCATGATAGTATTTGCATAACATGGATACATGAAATACATCATGGACGTTAGCCAACTCTGGTGGCAAAGCTAATCAGTAAGTAGTAATTCTAATTTTGTCCACTATTTCAAATGGTAAAATGAAATGAGGGCTTAATTTGCCTTTCTTTCCAAATCTCATAAGACCCTTCATTGGTAACACCTTCAAGAACACATGATCCCTTGTCTCAAATTCCGAACCTCTTCTACAGTGGTCTGCATAACTCTTCTGTCCACTTTAGGCGGTTTATAGATTTTTCTTGAATAGGATAATCTTTGATGTAGTTTCTTCAACTAATTCAGGTTCAATTAATTTACTGTCTCCAATATCTTCCCAACATACAGAAGATTTACAGGGTCTGCCATAAAGTGATTCATATGGAACGACACTAATATTGGATTAATAGCTGTAGTTATAGGTAAATTTAATCAATGGTAGATGGTCATCCCAATTCCCTCCCATCTCTAGTGTACAAGTCCTAAGCATATCTTCTAATGTCTGGATGGTTCATTCTATTTGGTCATCCGTTTGTGAATGAAATGTTGTGCTAAAAGATAAGGTGTTGTCTAAGGTCTAGTGAAGACTTATCCAAAACCTATAGGTGAAACGAGCATCTCGATCTGAAACTACTGATATCGGAATTCCATAAGGTCTAACAACTTCCTTAATATATAACCTGGCAAATTTATTTAAGAAGTCTATAGCTTTTATTGGTAGAAAATAGGTTGACTTCGTTAATTAGTCCATTATCACCCAAATAGTATTATGGTTCAATATGGTTCTAGGCAAACCCATTATAAAGTCCATAATGATGTGTTCTCACTTCCATTCTGGGATAGGTAGAGGTCGGAGTAATCCCCCTGGCTTTTCATGTTTGGCTTTAATCCTCTTATTGGTAAGACATTTACTAATAAATTCATAAATGTTTGTCTTCATCTCATTCCACCAATACCGAGATCGCAAATTTCGATATATTTTAGTAAAACCTTGATGTATGGTAATTTTAGAATTATGTGTTTCCTCTAATATGAGTCTCTTCAAGTTAGGGTCATCAGGAACGCACAATCTTCCTCTGAATTGAAGCAACCAATCATTGTAAATTCTGAAGCCAGGTCTTAAACTCTATTCAGCTTCTTTCTTCAAGGTTCCTATAGCAAAGTCAATTTCTTGAGCATTTTTAATTTTCTTAATCAATACTTGCTCTATTCTCAAGCTGGCTATATATATTCCCCATTTGTGAACACTTCATTGTAATGTTTGTAATGTCTCTAGAGTACTCAATGTATCAGCCACCACATTTCATTTCCCTGGGTAATAGGATATCTTGCAATCGTAGTCCTTAAGAAGATCCATACATCTACGCTGGTGCATGTTCAGTATAGATCTCAAACATACCTCCATACAGATAATGATATCAGATTTTAAGGGCATGCACAATTGCAGCTAATTTTAAGTCATGAATTGGGTAATTTCGTTCACGATTCTTCAATTGTCTTGACCCGTAGGCAATGACTCTATGATTTTGTATTAATAAACATCCTAAAGTCTGACCTGACACATTAATATACACTGTATAAACCCCTTATCCATTTGGTAGGGTTAATACTGGAGCTGTCACAAGTTGATTTTTGAATTCTCTGAAGCTATTCTCACAGTCTGGGGTCCATTCAAACTTAGTATCCTTCTTAATAAGACGAATAAGAGAGGTTGCAGTCTTATAGAATTCTTTCACGAATCGGCGGTAATGGGACATTCCAATCCCATGATAGGCTTAACTTTTTCCGGATCCATAGCTACTCCATCCTTAGAAATCACATGACCTAAAAGGGCAATCTGTTCAAGCCAGAATGAACACTTACTCTATTTCACATATAACCTTTTTTTCCTAAGGGTTTATAGAACTCGTCTTAAGTGTTCTACATGTTCTTTTCGACTCTTTGAATAAATCAATATATTATCAATAAATACAATAACAAACTGATCTAACCAGGGCTCAAATATTAGATTCATCATATCCATAAATACTGTCGGGGTATTTGTCAACCCAAAAGGCAAGACCAAGAACTCGTAATGGTCATACTGATTTTAAAGGTGGTATTTGAAATATCTTCGGGTTTAATTTTCACTTGATGGTAACCGAATCGTAAATCAATCTGAAAAAAGGCTTGGGCCCCTTACAATTGATCAAAAAGATCATCAATGCTAGGGAAAGGATATTTGTTCTTGATGGTGACCCAATTGAGTTCTTTGTAATCTATACACATTCGTTTGGTTCCATCCTTCTTCTTGGTAAATGTCACATGAGCACCCCAAGGAAAGACACTAGGGCGAATGAATCATTTCTCTCGGAGTTCTATTAATTATTTTTTTAACTCTTCTATTTCAGCTCTTAGCAGTCTATAAGGAGCTACAGAGATAGATTGAGTGCCTAGTTATAGATCAATAAAGAATTCTATTTCACAGTTTGGGGGTAACCCTGGAAGTTCCTCAAAAAATACATCTAGGTACTCTCAAACCACCAACACATCATAAAAATCAATTTTCTCATCTTTATCACCTATCACGTCAACCTCTACATGTTAGGTTTAATAAGTTGTACAACTTAAATAACTATAATATATTGTAAATAACACCATTCAATTACGAAGTAAAAGTCTCTTCATTAGGAATATTAAATATAACTTTTTTGTTACAATAGTCTAAAGTCGCATAGTAAGCTGCTAGCCAATCCATTCATATAATTATATCAAAATCCCTCACATCTAAAAGTACCAAGTCTATCTTTAGTTCCCTACAAGTTATCTCTAATATACAATATTTATAGATAACATCAGAAGTAATACACCCGCACCTGGTGTGGATATCATCAAAATATGCTCCAACTAAATAGGTATAACACCCAATCATGGTGCAAAAATGTGTGAGACGAATGAGCATGTAGAACCAGAATCTATTAATACCTTAGCCAAGTTTTTTGAGACAGGATACATATCTTGCACGACGTCTGGGTTTGCTTCAGCATATGATATAGTAAGGGTGTACACTCGTCCCCAACTTAGAGCTTCTACCTGTTCCTTTATAAGTGGACAGTTGTGAATCAGATGTTGTTGGCTACCACACTTGAAACAGGATCGTGTAACACAATGACATGACTAATTACCATGACTCTTTTCACAAGTACGGTAGGTCGGTGCCTTACCAGGAATTGATGTTGGTTTAGGAGATATCTCTTTTACCATTCTACACCTCTTATCTTGTGAACCAAACATTGGAGTCGGCCTTTTTAGAGGCACAAGGAGTCTAGAACTGCATGCTCCTGAGGATGATATAGTAAGCTTTCTACTATTTCTGTCTTTTCTAAGACTTTATCATAAATATTCAGTTATAAAATGGTAAGAGAATCCCGAATCTCTAGGCGTAGCCCCAACTAAAATTTTCTTGCCCTCAGTCCTTCATCAGTCAGAATTGCCAGAGTAAAACGAGTCAATTCAGTGAATCTCTGAGCATACTCAACTACTGACAGGTTCCCCTGACTTAACTACATAAATTCTAACTCCTTCTTATGTCAAAGTCGTGGAGGAAAGTATTCGGCGTTGAACACCCCTAGAAAACTTTCCCAAGTGATGGGAACAGGTAAAATAGTCTGTCTGAATTCCCACCAACGATCATCTTCACCTATAAGTAGGTATGTATCCAGGATCACTTTCTGTTAAGAAGTCGCCCCCAAAACTAGGAGTATCTTTTCAACTACTTTCAACCATCCTTCAACTTCAATGAAATTCTTGGTACCAACAAAGGTAGGAGGATTAAGTTTCAAAAACTTATATGAAAATTTTGATCCATAACGATTGGTTTTGGATTATATGGAACCGGTACTCGGAGAAGACCATGTATCCCTTCCTTAGGCTGATTAACAAGCTCCTCTAACATGTAATAAAACCGATCAATGTGTTCCTGTATGGACATATAATTGGGATGTTGCGTCGGTGGAGGTTGTCCACATCTTATTTTACAACCCTACATCCAGAAAAGAATGAATTAGAACATTCTTACTCTTTAACATCCCAAAAGTTGCAAGAAATCACATTTAAACTCTAAAACATCATGCACAAGGGATGATTCTAAGAAAGTGGACTCTGATACCACCTGTAATACCTTACACTTAATATGAAGCGCAATTCCTGCTCATGCCATTTTCAAGCAATAGGCCCACAAAATATACATATACACATCAAAATTTATCATACAACTTAGCATCTTATGTGCTATATACAATAATTATGTATATAGAACATGAGATCAAAATTTAGAGTTTAACAACATAAAACGAAAATTTCTCGAATATGCACAAAATATACAAAACAGGAACCCTTTTTATAGGTTCTACCCGTCTGGCAGCGGTTCTGCCTCTTCTTTCTCATCTTAAAAATATTAGGGTAAAATTTAATAAGTTTCACCAACTCAATAAGTATTTCTGTTCTCGCAACTCAAATAAGATTTAATACAAAACATATAATATGAGACAAATACAATAGTGATGTTTCAATGCAAAATTCATTTATTATTTTCACAATTTCACCTTTTCTAATCAAATTTCTGAATTCTCTCGAATATCATATACAATCCTCAAATTTATATCCACATACTCTCGAAAGGACACATATATACTCTCGAATTTCAATCATAGTCTCAAAACATGACCACATAACCATATACACACGAAAGATCACATATATACTCGGAAAGTCATTTCTAAGGTTCGTGATACCATTTATGTCGTCATCGAGACGAGGCGAAATGGATCCCCCCATCGCATGGATAACACACACACATAAATCTCACAATGGTCATAGCAGATACATTTACTAGGTGACTCACACTCACAAACACTTGTCCACATCAGAACTAGGTTTCAAACTCTATCCATGTGTAGGTTCACCATGTCCACTGAACTTCAGCCACACACAAGCACTCCCTTCCTCGAATCAGACTAAACGAAAAAGGCATTAAAGGTCCATACCTTAATCACTCTCATCCTCTCATTTCTGATTTCTCATTTATTTTACTCTCATTCTATTTTCTCTGAAATCTTATTTAACTAATCGTTTCACCACCATAATTAATCCTTTTTATTTTTATTCTTTTCTTTATGTTATTTTATTTTCTTTTTCAACTTTTCACTTAATTAGTAATTTTCTTTTAGGTTTAAATTCATTTCTCATCACAGTCCATGTATTCCTCAATCTTTAGGTTTGTTTTATGGTTTTATCTCTTCATAAATTTCCAATAACATAGGTTCACTAGTTATAGGTTCGGATTTTGTTCTTTATTGAAAGATTATGTGTTCAAATTTCAAAAATTTGAATCCAGGTTCAGAATTAGACATATTTACACTCCTACTCAATAGTCATCTCGAATCAGCTTGAACGTCCTAATTCCCTGTACGCGCACGACACAAATTAATTAACATAATTTTAAATACTAAACAAAACTAATTTAATCGAATTTACGGATTTCAATGACAACCCGATGAAAAATCTCCAAAACATCGGGATCCGTACCCGAAGAAGACCTTTTGGCTTTCCGTTCAGCAGATCAGATTGCCGCACTCGATGAAGACTTTTCAGCTTCATGAATGTTAAATCGAAATCCTAGAAGGGTGAATCCGATCTCCATTCCCAAGGAAGACCTTTTAGCTTCCATGGGTGGGTCGATTTCCCCACTGTCAAGGAAAGCTCATCGGTTCCCATGTGGGTGGGTGATCAGATCGAGCTCACACAGCCAGCCCGACACCAGCCCTTCTCCACTACCGCTCAACAGCCACCAAAACACAAAAAAAAAGCTTTACCTTTCCAGCGTGGGGCGATTCAGCCTTGATTTGGTTCTTGGTGGTCTTCTTGGCCACCCCGTAGCTCCCTAGCTTACTTGAGATTTGGATGATAATTTTTAAACCTAAAAACTGATTAATGAACAAAAATAAAAAAGGATTGAAAGAAATAGGGGAAGAAAATGAAAAAGACGAACCTTTTACCTCGTTTGCCTTAGTCTCCGCCGTCACACGGTGTCTCAGCCTGATTCTCTTCCTTCTTCTTTATTTCGGCTCAGTTCCACTGCTCTCCTGCCTCCGCCTCTCTCTTTTTCCCTTTCCTTCCCTCGCGGCGGTCATTCTCGGCTCCCCCTTCCCTTTCCTGCTCGACCTTTTTTTTTTCTTCTTCCTCTTCTCCTTCTCTGGCCTCCCTTTTCTTTTCCTCTCCTTCTTTCTTCCTCTCGGCTTCCCAGTGCGACAATCTCCCCTCCTTCTCTCTCCCTGATTGGCTCCTATCTCCTTCTCCCTCTCTCTTTTTCAGCTACTTTCACAAACGAAGAGAAACCCTAATTTTTTCCTTTCTATACCTGTGCTCCCCAACCGTTGGATCTCACAAGACTTGATCTGGGCCATTCATCTTCAATAAAACCTCAGCCGTTGGATCGCTCAAGCGGTTCAATCAAGACTATCCGTTTTTTCTAATTTTTTTGCTCTCTTCCACTTTTATTTATTTATACTTTTACCCTTTTTTTCTTACTGGTTTTCATTTAGGTCACTTAAATCAAATAAAAACTCCAAAATTTTAAAATCCATTTCATTTAAACCCTAATCTCAATTTATTTATTTATTTACTTACTCTTTTTATTTTATTTGGGGTTGGATGTTATAGAGTTCCCCAAACTTAGCTTGAATATCAGATATCTCCTTTATGTACTCTTTTATATTTTCTTATCTGTTATATTTCAAGAAAACAAGAGTCGACAAAAGTGTATAAGAGTTTTTATCTTTTAATATTGGGATGAAATCAATATTCGTGGTAATACTTTTAGTAAAAAATGAAGCTAAATAGAGAACATACAAAAAATAAATTAATTAATACTCAAATAAAATTGTAAATTACAAAATTCAATAATGAATTTTAAATAAATATATATTCTCATCTCAAGATACCGAACACTTCATTAACACTCTATTTTTGGATAACATATTAACTTATAAGTGGTATCCTATAACAATAATTAACTACAGACAATAAAAACAAATCAAATCATAAACTTTCCTTTGTGCCAATTTAAAGTTCATATATTATACTGAATAACTGTTGTGTATTCATTACTATAAAAATTGAATGCAATAATATTAATGTATTTAACCTTTATTTGAACTGATTAATATTCGCATAAATTACATTCATACACCCGTTTATATTATGAAATAAATAAATTATCTATAAGAGATGTCACTTTGATGATATGTTGTGTAAATTAATTTATTTTAATATGTATATGCACATATTAATATTAAAGTTCAAAATTAAAAATAATTTTAAACTAAATTAGGAAGAAAATCAACTACAAAATGTCTTTAAAAAAATTCTATTTGTTTTTGTCAAATGGTTAGTATTGATCGGTCAAAGTCAATGTTGACCGTTGACCGATCAATTGTTGATCGTTGACTGGGTCGGGATCAACGGTCAACATTGGGTCCTGGATCAGGTTAGGTCCAGGACCAGGTTGGTCTAGGCCAGGTTGACTCAACCCAAACCCATATGGGCTTTGGCCCACCCGAATGGGTTTCCCTTTTTTTTCATTTCCTTATTTTCTTCTTGTGGACCAAGCCCACATAACTTAAATTTAAAACATAAAAGAAAACCCAGTATGCCCATAACTTTTTTTAAAAAAATGTCTTTCTCTTTCTTCTTTTTCATGCCCAAAGGGGCATTTAAGCTATTGTAACAGCTGAAAAAAACTTGCCATTACATACGAGATTTAACCTAGTTTCTGTTAATATATTTATCCGAAAATAAAACAAAAATCATGTATTTTTGAATTCGAAAAAAAATAAATTTTGAATCTCAAAGATCCAATACGAGAATTGCTCTGACACTAATTGTTAAAATAAAAATATTTTTCAAATTAGTATATCTATAAATCCAAACATGCAATTTCATACTAGATCAATGAGCAAAGATAAACAGAAGTATACTTGGATGTATCGCAGAAGATTCGATTGTGTTCTGCAATCGGTACTTCCGAGTCAACATGATGCCTCAAAAGCTAGTTTTTTCTGATGACAAAATTTTAAAAAGATAAAATGGTAATCTTATTATTCGGGAACCATAACCACTTTTTATATCGACAAACTTTATAATTCACATTTCGCCCATCATAAAACGAGAATATTACAAAAATAGTATCTGCACATTACAAGACCATACTTAAATCCGATACATTAAGGCTCAATACTGTTTAACTATATTTGATCACTTTTAAACGGGTCCATAAATTAATAGTCTGGTACGAATAACGAAACTCATATTAAGCCTACATGTCAAAAAAAATCCAACAATCCATTTTTCAAGAATCATAGTTGGCTTTATCTCTTATTAAATCTCATCTTGAATTAGTGTTTGTATCCAATTCAACAAATAGAGACTCAAAGGGAAAGTTCTTAATGTCGCTTCTCTCTTTAATTTTTACCTAAATTTTCTTTTATATTTTTTCTTAGATTTCTCCTTAATTTTCTTCCTGATTTTTGCCTAGATTTTCTCCTTCATTTTCTCCTAGATTGTCTCTAGTTTTCTCAAATATAAGGAGTTATGTAATACACGGGTCCACAATTTGGGCCATGATTAATTTTAAAATTTTAAAAAATATATAAATATATAATTTTAAAATTTATAAATTTTTATTTAATGTAAACTTAAGAAAAAATATAGGTTAAGTATGAAATTAAAAATAATTTTGGAAAAAATGAATGAAATTTTGGGTTTAGATAGTATTTTTTTAAAAAAAATCAGAAACTAGAAGTCAAAATACAATTAAAAAAATTGTACCCCGTAGCACCACCCAGTTAGTGGCCCCGACAAACCGGAGCGCACCGTGTGGCAAGGCATGCTAACTCGGTGCCACGCAGGAGGCCACGCTGGCAATCTGCAAGCCTGCGACCGGATGGCCCGAATGCATTCCCACTCGCGTGGACGGTCTGGATCTGTTCCCTCCTCAAGCGTGATCAGACGATCGCGATTAAACACGATCGTACGGTCGAGATCAAATTACGATGAACTGTTCAAATTCATTTCTTCCTTAAACGCGATTGGATGGTCGATATCAAATACGATGGATAGTCCAGATTTAAGAAATACGAGTATAAATATCTTGTATCACACCGTATCCAAACCCTAGCCGCCAGCTCCCCTCCCCTAGAGAAGAAAAATCTATCACCGGAGAAGGAAGCCGACCATCGTCTGCCGTCGTGCTGGAGCCACCTCCGACCGCCAAAAAAAGGTAAAAATTCTCCTATCCACTCAAAATTTGATTTCGAAACCCCCATGGCTAAATTGGAGCAAAAAGAATGACGGATGAGCCAAAAACTGGGGTAAAGCTTGGCGGCGGCGTTGTGGTCAAAACTAAAAATCTCCTCTGATGAGCTCCTTCCCGTTTCTCGTTTCGTGCAAATTTTTAACTATTGTATTTACCATTCTGTTTTCTACAGGTTGACAAAAAAAAAATGCCCACGCGAAGATGAGTCGACGAAGCTGCCACGCCGAAAAATTATGCCGCCGGTAAGTTTTTATTTTTCGACTTTTTTTTGCCACCCAAGGCCCCCTAACATGTTTTCTCGCAGGGATGAGTATAAAACAAGTCGAAACAGACCAAAACTATCTGAAAACGGCCAGTACAAGGCAAATCGCCGCCGACATCGCTGGAGCATGGTGGTGCCGCCATGCCAGAATTCTAAAATTGGCCATAAAAGATTTTTAACACCGATTTTGGATTTTTTGGGGTATTTTTATGTACATGAAGCATGTTTTAATCTCCAGAGAAAATGTTAGGAAATCCGAGGATCGTCAGTAAACGCAACTGAAAGTTTGGTGTTTTGAATACCGATTCGGGTAAAAATCTCTCACCTTATTCCCTGTTATGGAATTGAAGTTTAATTATCAATAGTACGGTATTTTACGTAATTTAAAAAATTTCAAGAATTAATTACAGGTTACTAATGGAGACAGAACTAATTATTTATTATTGTTTATAATATTTAACCGATTGTTTAATTTTATAGCTTTAAATGCATGATAATATATTGAAATTAGTAAAATGATTGAGTTCCTTGATGCATGTATTGTTTGTCTTGCTTGTCTTACATTGATTTACGGTTAAATTGTGAAACTGAAAATTAAATGTAAATAAAAAATTGATTGGTTAAGTGAATGAATGAATGGTAGCCTTACTGGATATCCTGGAAGATGGTGAACGAAACAGGTACATAGGGAATCCTATCGTGAACGTCGCTTCATATTGAACGAGATATCGAGGATTGGTATTTTTGGCATTCATACCGGACGGGATATGGAGACGGCCCATTTCACCTTCATATCAGACGAAGTATTGAGCAATAGTATTTTTGGTGCTCATACCGGACGGGGATGAGGACGGCCGGTTAGTTGACAAGGTTGGATATTGGTTCATGCGTAGTAGGACATCTCTATGGTCCCTCATGGATACCAATAGGTAAATAAAAAGGAAAAGTTGTTATTCTTACTTACTTGAATATGAGATAATGATGTTGTTGAACTAATGTCTCTATAGGTCAGTTTTGAAAATCTCACAACGGTAAGTATGCAATAAATAATTTTACTTATGATAAATGAATTTACTTAAATTAAGAACTCTATTAGTTGTTTTTATGATTTTTACTAACCTTCATTTTCTATATCGGTGAGTAATGTGATATTCTTACTGGGTTAGTGTAGCTCACCCCTTCATTAACTATTTCAGATCAAGAGGATCAAAACCCAGATCCTGATCAACAAGAGGGTTGTGAATAGTTCACCACCCGAACTCCTTCAAAAACTAGTGAAGGTCATCCTAAGATGCTCAGTTATTTACGTTTCGTTTATTTCTTTGATTTTCGTTTGTTCTTTTAGAAGAGACATTCTCGTAATCTTATTGGGTATTTTAAACTATTGTGTAAGGAATGTAAATCCTAAACTCTATTATTTCGCTTCTGCATTTAATTCATGACTTTATTTCTTTTTAAGTTCCGGGCTGTTACAAGTTATTGTCTACCTCAACTTGGTTACATCCTAAGTTACCTACAACTATTGAAGGATAAAGCCACCATTTTAAGAGAGAAGAGTATACGTTATCTTAAATTATGAGTCTATAATTTAATTTTTTTAGTAAAGTCCTAGATAAAATTTTAATAAGAGTTCTTTTAGGATTTAGTTACTTATTCTTATTGTAATTCGAATATATATGACTATGTAATGACCTTATTACTTTGGTTGTAATCAAATTCAAGTTCAAGTTTAATAAAATACAAAACTTTTTGCTTGACAACTTGTGAGGTTTCTCCAATCTTATTGTTGAGTGGGGAATTAATGTTTACTTGTCAAGATAACTTTTAACATTTTTATCAATAGGAATTGACGTTTTCATACTCTCCACATGCTCCCTTAGCATAAATCCTCACCTTATATGAGTTAATGGTATCGGTATATGTGGCCTTTAAACATAACATTATATGCCCTCTTCGTTGTTGCCTTTGCTTCCTCAATTAAACCATACCTTATAAATCCAAATGTCTATCCTTTTGCCTTCACCATTCTCCCTTATATGAAGATTTCTCTTGCATAGCTAAAGTTGGAAAAGTGTTTGTCTAAATCTGCATGTTTGGTGCTTCAATCTAGATTTCTAACATATACCGATACCATTAACTCTCTCCATCTTCTCACATTTTCAAAGATCATTTACTTATTCCTTCTAGCCTTCTCTGATCTTATAGACCTCCTTCCTGATAGATTGTAATATGTACATAACACGCAGCGGAAGATAAAAACAACAATTCAATATGATTTATTTGTGCTTAAAAATTATATTATAGGTCAAAAATCAAATCTAAAATATACCTGGCAGCAGGTTCTCAAATTAAAATTGCTCGAAAACACGAACACGGTATGCGTATCCACACCGAAACTAACATTTGTCATTCAACTCTTTGATTAACGGAACGTACAGATAAATTGAACAATATAAATATGTTAAAATTTTCTAACAAAATATTAACAGAGAATTCACCATCTTTCTTTTTGATGTGCAGCTAATTTTCTAATTCCCTTCTCTTACTTTTCAAAACTCCCACACACACACACATATATATATTATATATATATAGGTGGCATGGGTGAAGGAGTTCCTTTTGGACTCTCTCTGTAGACGTCCAAATTTATTTGGACTCATCCACATTTTTTTTTTCCTTTTAACTCCCAAACTATTTTCTTCCTTCATTCAACTGTCTTGGTCAAGTTCTTAATTTAGTCATTATAATAAATGGCAACATAGAGCTTAAATTTATTAGTGAAGTTGAAAGATTCTGTCTTGACCAATCATTAATTCTACAAGTATTTAATCACACTCAATATCCTTTCAACTATAGTTTTATGACTATAGGTATCCAGAATCAAAGTATACTAAATGATTTATCAATTACTATGATGATCTCATGTCTAAAGAAATTCTTACATCTCATCAAAATAAGAGAATACTCTATTGACAGTTTAAGGTAATATTAACCATTAGAAATTCGCAATTGGGTCGGTTCAATGATCATATCTCTATATGCATCATCTACGTCACATATATATTAGTCTTATTAGATTATTAATGTCTCATTTTGATGATCCAACAACTAAGAACATTCTAAATTAAATCATAAAATATTTTACTCTCATTATTAAAATCTCCATCTTGATGTAAAACCTATAAATTTAATTAAAGACTTTATCACATAAATTAAATGATACGATAATAAAATACTATTGTCATATATTAAAATAAATTGTCAAATAATAGTGTATTCAATATATTACACGAATAATTGAATCGTGGGGTATAACACTTATATCTCCAACACTTATGTGATAGGTTGTCCATTTACCAACTCTAATGTCATCTTTCTTCCTTTTTTTTGCTCTCTAATTTAATGCCTTTTTTTTTTCTAAGGAGAAGTAATAGATTGATATAAAAATTCTACATCAGGATCATTATTTTTCTAGCTGTATTATCAATGATTTTATTCTATGTTCTTCAGTGTAATGTATGTGTCATAATGTGGCTTCAATTCTACCACTTTTCTAGGTTCCAACTATTGGTATTTGACCTTGTATGTTTTTTTTTAAGATACGAATGAAGAAGGAAGAAGAAACAAAGAACAGAGAGATTAATGCCTGACTAGACAAACCCAAACAATATCACAGCGAACAAGTGCAAAAGGATGTGAAGATTACTGGAGCAGCCAACAGAAATGTGGCGGGCCCACTGGTCTAACCAATCAACATGCAAGTTATCCTAAACATGAATATGGAAAACTGAACATCCTAATCGAGGCTGAGGGTGTCTTTAATTTTGTTTCTCCACTTTAAAAGGTGAGGAATAATGGATAGCAAGACTATGAAGGAGTTATTTGACCAGGCTAAGAGTGTCTCTAATGGGTGTGCATATTTTGTAAATCTTTTGTAAGAATTTGTTGTATTCTGGTTTATTTCGTACTTTCTATTAAAAACAATAACTTTAACAGTAATTTTATCCTTTATATCAAGGATAGCCACATCAATTTATTGCATATACGACTGAGGATATTTATAAATCATGGTTAAAATTAATATATTTTTTTATTATGATCCCAGCCTAATCATATTGGTATTTTCATGTTAATAATTCTGAGCAAAATATGATAAAATTACATATAAGAATACCTTACATTAATTATGTTATGATTAAATAAAGTATAATTGGATTAAATCAGTATAAAACTGATTCTATTATATTTAATGTGACTGTCTTTTAAAAAATATTATTTTTAATAGGCTGATATATAAGTTATCGCTGACATCTAACTTAAATAAACGATGATATTTTATAATTTGAGTTCATTGTTTTATTTTTAACTTTCATATCTTGCATATATGTGTCATATATTATATTATATATAATAATTTAACATTATAAAACTGTCGAGAAATTAAAAAGAGAAAAGAAAATTAACAATTGCAATGTAAAACAAATTATAAACTGAAAAGGTTATTAACAAACTCATTAACATATTTAGAACTTTTGTCCTGCAAGTTGTTCCCGATAAGAAAAACAAATACATTGATCTTATATTTGTTTGCATTCTCTCCGGTAATTAACAGCAAAAACCAGCACAAGACACCTTTGAACACAACTACTTAAATTTTCTCACAACAAAATCATCAAAAGAGGAGGATATATATATATATGTATACATAAAATGTAATATTATGATCACAATAGTTAGACCCAATTAATTTAGTTAGGGCAATATGTTTGGCACAAACAATTTTCTTTTTGCCCTTCGCAGTTGCTTGACTCTTTTGATAGGGCTCTCGTTGCTTTTGTACTCGATAAATGTTAGCCAGAGAGGCGAGTATGAGAAAGTCTTCCATTTTCCAATCTTTGTGGCTAGTGTGGTGATGTTACTTTTGGCTCTTCTCGGTCTATTATGCTCCTTTTGCAACACTGATAAACTAGTCATCGTTTTTGTTGTTTTTATGTTTTTATGGACTGTTTGTCTCGTAGTTTGTGCATCACTTTATATTTTTCTTACCAATATAAATGGTAATGGGAAAGCATTTCGCCTCGAGGAAGCAAACTCGCTGCAGAAAGGTTTTTTTGGCCACAATAATTGGCAACGGTTAAAGGCACGTTTTATTAAAGCTGACATTTGCAATGCAACCAAAAATGTTGTTGTAGATCCCATTCGAAATCCCATGGAGGTAAAGTATTCATGAATTCATATACCATTAATTTAATTATATATATATATATATATGATTGATTGATATATAATTAATATTTAATAGTGGAATTGCTGTCAACCTCCATTATACTGTGGATACGAGAGAAAGAATAAAACATTCTGGGAAAAATCAGAAGAAGAGAAAGGCGGTGATTGCATGGTATGGAGTAATAGCAAAAACACACTATGCTTTGACTGCGACGCATGCAAAGCAAGACTTTTGTTCCTTCTTCACAAACACACTGAGCTCTTTATCATCTTAGCCTTCGTTGAAATTCTCTTCAATGTCTCTGTATTTTTCGCTGTATTCTACAATGTAAAAAACAATAAACAAGAAAGATATAGCAGATCGCAAGATCACTTTACTAAATCGTATATACCCCTTTGATTAATTTTTTGAATATAAAAAACCCATTTTATTAATTAATTAACAATATATACATAAATGTTTATGTTTCATATATAAGGTTATAGTTATACAGCTAATACACATATATAAGGAACCAGATCTGCAGAAGACAAAGTCAATAGGACCCAACAGTTCAACCGACCAGCAGAACCCACCCCTAGTCTGGCCAGGAAATCAGCTAAGAAATTCCTTTCTTTGTTAGTGTGCACTATCTTGACCTCTTAAATCTTTTCCAGACCGTTGAGCAGCTCAATGGTGATTAGATCTGGATATGAAGTAGATGTAAATATTTGATTATTAACTACATGCCGTCTTCTTCTTCTTCTCCTTTTTCACCTTACCTACATCTTTTTCTAATTTTCTCTAAAGATACAAGATGATTCTACTAGTGGTGTCAGGAGCCGCTCTTATGTATGTCAAATAAGAGACTAAAACATGAACATTTAACCATTATATGTAGATTTATGACATCAAAAGGTTAATTTTTATTCAACATATGTGTATGAAAACTTTTTGGACTTACAGGAACTATTAATTCCCTCAATACTTGCATATGTGTATGTAACCTTTTAATTATACATCTTTGTTTTTTTTTTTTTTCTCCTTGAAAAGAAAAGGTTTTATCATCTACTTGCATATGTAGAGGACTAATCTTCCATAGTCTACTAACATATACAATATCTAAGGTAGTGTAAAGCTAAAGCTATAGTACCAAGCACAGGCACAAAGGGGGCTACCCCGTTATCCGAGAAAGAGTTTGTTGTTTGGTGTCCCTCCATCAATCGTTATATACCTTAGTTAATTTAAAATTTACAATAATCGTAATTTATATTTTTAAATTTATTCTAACTAAAATATAATTTAAAAAAAATGATGTATCAGAATTTTGTAGGGGAAAATTACATTTTTATCTCTTAGTTAAAAGTTATTTGAATTATAATACATAAATTTATTATATTTAGAGAAGAACAAAGCATACTATTAGTTTTACAAACTACTAAAAAATTTTGTCAAGAACTTTAATCAATTTTGTTTCACCACCTAATATTTTACATTTATTAATATTCAAAATACTCCAGCAGCTAAGTTAATGACTAGTACATTTTTTTTAATAAAAGATAATAAATTTAAGTTAAAATGTCTTTTATAGTATTATAATGGGTATATATATATTATTTAATCGCTAAATGTACATATTTTTTATTTTAAAAAATTGTAAATTCTTGCAACATGGTATATTTAAAATCATGAAGTCACCAAGAGTGTTTTTTTTCTAATAAAAAATGGTTTAGAAATAAAAACAACAATCTTGTATGGTAATTGAAACAAGTACACTTAAAGCAGTGTTAGTACTCTAAGTTGCTTTTCAAGTATGTAAAGTTTTTATATAAAAATAAACTATTTTGTATTGAAATAGAGTGCTAGTTGCGCAAAAAAAGAAGTATCTATTTTTAAATAATATATATATATATCAAATGTGTTACAATTTACATTATTATGTTACAGTTAATGTTAGAAAATATCACTTAAGATTTTATGTTGAGTATATACAGAAAACGAATTGGAAAAAAAAGAATCAAACTTGAGAATTTGTGAGTAGGTATGTCCCTTCTTTAAATAAAAATTATGCAATTATAAGTTATTAAATCTTATGCTTTGAAGAAAATAAAAGAATGATTATATATTTTTACTACGAGTTATTTTCAATTTTTGTTCAAGTATTCGTTTTTCATATTCATAATAAGAAATGAATCTAAATTATCAAATGTATTGGTAAGTGAAAAAAAAAAAAAATTATTTACTCAGAAAAACACAGAGCCTGGGGTTTAAATAAAATTTGTCATAAACTTAAAAAAAGAAAAGAAAAAAAAACGAAATTCCGGCTCGAATTAATTAGCTGCTGGATCATCATTTGAAGTAACAAAAAATAAGAAGAAAACAAAAAAAGCCAGAGGGAAAAAGAAGAAGAAAACAAACACAATAAATTATAGAATTAATGGAACACAAAAGTCTAATTTATAAGCAAATATGAACTTAGTTTCCCCTTAAATTACCCTAAAAAATTATGGAAAAAAAAAAAAACCCAAAAAACAAGAATTTTGTCTCTGTGTCTCTCTAATGTAATGCCTGCTGTTCATGAATGACCAAGCTGCTATTGTAATTATCATTTAGTCTGAACTGAAATGAGTTTTTGGGTCTGGAAAACAAAAAAGTCTGTGTCTAGTAAACTGAATCATCAAGCGTCTACATGAGCACGTTGTTTCTTGAGCTGTAGCTGTGCTTCCGCCAGTCCCCGCCCCACCTCTTCGTCGCCCTGTGTCTGGCTCTGCAACATCTCATAGTCTTGTATTGAAGCCGCCCAATTCCTCAGCTACACAAATACATAGATATATATGTATTAAGTTCATAAATGAAGTGTACATGCAGGCATATATCCAAGTATAATAACGAGAAAGATGAGTGGGTAGTTACCTTGGCATTAAATTGGGCTCTTCTTAACCTAGCCTTAGTGTAGTTGGGACGGAGATTAAGAGCAAGATTACAATCCTCGAGAGCTTTGTCGAATTGTCCAAGTTTGGAGCGAGAAGTAGCTCGGTTGCATAACAAGACTGAGTTGTAAGGATCGTGCTGTAGACCCTCCGAGTATGCAAAGCAGGCTTCTGTAAATCTTGACTCCTTGAACAGATCATTCCCTTGACTTCTTGCCATTGCCACTGCCTTCGCCCTCCTCAACACTGCCTTCACTTCTCTGTTGTTCATGTCAAGTTTTGTTGCTCCTTCAACAGCCGCTAATGCATCATCAAATCTGCACAAGTATTCACCATATAATCATTGGGAGAGATTCACAAATCATGTTTAGGTTTCTTTTTTGTCAGCCATAGTAGCTTACTGAATTTAGGTTGTTATTAGTAGAAAATATATCAGTTAATTTATTATTTTATTTTATTTTGAATAGATAAATTATTAGAAATAATAATTAAGTCACACATACTTTAACTACCGAAATTCTATATTTATTTGAACCATTATGATAAATAAATTTTTTTTTAACTATTTTATTTAAAAATATGTTTTTAATTACTGAAATAAGTATCTCCTAATTTTTAGGAACAACTATATACTATAATACATAAATTTTCATTAATTAATGCTCTCAAAATTAGACGCATATATTTAACTTATTCATTCACCTATCAAGTAAAACAATTTCATAGTTATACCTATGTAACACGAAACTATATATAATGCTACAATGTGTATGTTTTAAGTAAAACAATTTCACATGTATACGTATGTGACGTGAAGCTATATATATTGCTACAATTTGTATGTTTTAGTCAAACAATGTCATATGTATAACTATGTGATATGAAACAATATATACTGCAACAATGTGCATCTTTAAATAAAATAATGTCATACATATATTTATATGACGGGAAGCAATATATATTGCTACAGTGTTTATGTTTAAGTAAAACAAGTTCGTATGTATAGCTATGTGACGTAAAACTATATAGATGTGAATGTTTGAGTAAAACAATTTCATATGTATATAAGTTCATATGTATAGCTATGTAAAGCTATATATATTGCTACAATGTCTATATTTAAGTAAAACAATTTCATATGTATTTCCTGACATGAAGCAATATATATTGCTGCAATGTATATGTTTATTATGTTAATATACTATTCAATTCTCCAGTAGAGAAAAATGCATCAAAGACGGTCCATACGTAAATAATTTTGGGGAAAGACAAAAGAAATTTAAGGAATTACCTGCCGGCAGCCATGTCAACCTGAGCTCGAACCACTAACAAATTGGCATTACCAACAGCGCCAAAGAACTTGGTACAGGAATCCACATCAAACTTAGGACCCTTGCACAGTGCCTCATCTGCATCTTGGTGTTTATGGAGTCTCAAAAAGGCCTCAGCTTGCAATGCATATATCTTTTTTTTCCACAAAACCCATTATCATATAATCACCACCATTAATTAATTAATTATCACTTAATAATAATAATAATAAATTAATTGGTGACCCACCTGCGGTGCTGAATCTGCACCACTAGACAAAGCGCTAGCAGCTTCTTTCACAAGCGTGTTCCAGTCACGTAGCCTCTTGGCTTCTGTGCACTTGTTGAGATGGAACTGGAGAGATTTGGCCTTGGCAATGTCGTCACCATCAGCTTCAGGTCCTGCATGTTTGTAGTGATAGATTGCATTCTCAACTTCCCCTAACCTATATACACAAACACACCCATGGAAAACAACATCATTATATCAACTATATAAAACAAGTATGGATACAAACAAAATACTAAAGAATAATGAAATTTGGTGACCTGAGATATAAGTTCGCAAGACGATGGTGAGCTCTGTGGTAATGAGGTTCTATTCTGATGGCCTCTCTGCACTCAAAAACTGCCTCAAGAATTCGACCAAGAGCTGTCAAGGCAGCGCTTTTGTTGCTGCGATATGAAGCTTTGTTGGGATCAATGGCAATGGCTGCCTCGTACAGCGCCAAGGCCTCAGCGAAATTCCCATTCTTGTAATCTTCATTACCCATCATCTTGAGAGTTTCAGGGTCCATTCTTGTCGATAGAGCTCTGCACAAAGATCCAGCTTGCTCAAGACTCGGTGGTTTCGTCTGTTCTTTGTTAATGGAGACTGGTTTGTAGGTGTTCTTCACCACATTTCCCATCACAGTATTCGGATATTTCCCGTTAGGCACCACTCGCTCTTCTCTAGCAGTCTTCGGTAGAGAATCAAGAACATTTTGGGTGTTCGTGTTTCCACCTCCTCCTCCTCCAGGTTGCCTCAAGTTACCCAAATTCCCAAACAGCATCACGTTACTAGACGAAGCTCGGACAAGCGTGTTGCTTCCTTTTGCTTTCTGGTGATCGGCGATCATGCTCTCCAGCTCGCCGGAGATGCCAATCGTTTCTTTTGGAACCCTCCTTCCTTGCTGGTTTTGTGTCGGAGCCACTGCTTTCGCGGTATCATGAGAAGGTTTTCTCGCATGAGAAGAAGAAGAAGAAGGCAGAGGAGCTGCCGTCGACACGTTGGTTCTGGCCACGGGCTTTTGTGCGGCGGCCACCGTGTCCAAAGGTTCTAGAAAAGAGGTCTCGTCGGAGCCGCCTCGCCGCCTTTTCGAGTTGAGGTTGCTCGGCGACTTGGTGAAATGAATATTGGTGTTGTTGTTGGTGTTGGTGTTGTTGTTGTTGTTGTTGTTGTTGTTGGTGGTGGTGGTGGTGGTGGTGGTGGTGTTGGTGGCGGTGCTGCCGTTGTTGCTGCTGCAATTATCGCCGATCGAACTCGGCTTCTTTGGCCAAAACCCACGTTTACCAAACACTGCGTTTAACAGCCCACATCCCGATCTCTTTTCTCCAGAATTCTCCTCCATTGTTGATCGTCTTTTTCTACAACAACAAGATCAGAGAATCCAGATAATTGCAGGATATGGCCGAAAACCTTAATCGCTACGAAATCTTAACCACATGTCTAGGCTCTGTTTGTTTCTAGAGAAAATTTCAGAAGACAAAAAAAATCTAAAAGCTGAGATTTTATGATGTCTAAGACGAAAAGGAATACGAAAAGAACAGAGAAGGGGGATTTAAACGGCCTAACCCCAGGAGATAACGTGTTTCACCTCCTGGAGAGGCTTCAAACAATAAAACTTTCTTTGTCTTCTCCTCTCTATTTTTGTTAAGGAGACAATGTTGGATAACATGTTTAGAGGAGTAAAAAGGAAAAAAAAAGATTGAGGAAAAAATCTGCAGAAAAGGAATAATTCTTCACTGTAACGTTTGTTTAAACCAAAAAAAAAAATTAAATTAAATTAAATTAAATTATTTTCTTAAAAAATATTAAGGTAATTGGTTTTGAGATTCAAAAGTTTTTTTTTTCAACTTTTTTTGTGTGGTAAGAAAAGGAAACCTATAAAATCGGGTCGTGGGTGAAATGGGGATCTCTAGAATTTTAGAAAGGGAAAATGGTTTTTTTTTTTTTTCCCTTTTGGAATTGACTCTATACATTTTTGGTTTGGGTATTTTGCTGTATCCAGCTGCATCCCAGGCTCGCACACTGTTATATATAGAGATTTATACTAGGATAAGAGGCAGGCACGTTGGTGTGTGCCTGGATCTTCCCATACTTGAATCCTTAGCAGCCTGGATCTTCCCCTATTATCGTGTCATCCCACATATACATATATATATCTATCTATGAACACCCTTCAACAGATAGAAAATTTAAAAAGTCAGCCAGGAAGATGAATATGATAAATCAAAAAGGAAAAGGAAATGGGAATGTTTCCTTGTTCATTATAGATTTCTTCTTATATCGGTTAATGCATCAATTAAACCCTGAGTTATAAATGTTTACCATGATTTATAAGTTCTATGAAAAATTATTTATTTGGAATAAAAAATATTTTATATTTTATTTATGCATGCGGAAACTTCTTAAAAGCAAACACGCTAAAATTTTTTACATTAAAAAAAATTATCGAATTATCTTTGATATACGAATTTATTTAGTATGTGATTTAGCTAAGAATAGAAAAAAGAATTATAAAAATTGTAAATTCGACGTACGAATTTATTTAGTATGTGATTTAGTTGAGAATAGAAAAAAATTGTAAAAGTTTTAGTTTCGGCATACGAATTTATTTGGTGAGTGATTTAGTTGAGAACAAAAAAAAAATTGCAAAAATTCGTGACAATTTATACATGATTAAGGAACAAGATTAAACATGAACATTTTTATGTTAAAATTTTTTTCCTACAAAATTTTTATGATATGTTTTCAAAAAATTAAATACAAAAATAAAAGAATACAAATATTTAAGAATCAAATAAGAATGTACATTTTTATTAGAATATTATATTTACGATTAATATATATACACTACATACTAAATGATATTTTAAATATTTGGGAAAGTAAAAATAATGGAATAACTTTATTTTACACGTTAATATTAGGTAGGTGTTTGATATTTTAGATAATTTATAAATATTTATGAAGAGAAAAGATTAGGGGTGGACTTTTGATTTTTAAAAAACAATAAGTTGCTTGGTCTTTAAGTTTTATTTCATACATCAACTTTCTAAATACAATCATATTGTTAAACCTCAAGGAACCAACCAACTAGAACACGATTTATTTTTATTTTAATTTAATTTATTTGTTATCAAAATTAAATTATTGTTATAATATGTGAGAAAAATATTTTAGTTTCAACATTTTTTTTTTCAGAAATATTATATAATTATGATATTATTGAATAAGTTGATGAAGATAAAGATGAAGATTGACTACAAAAAAATAAACAGAAGATTTTGCAACTTTTGCCGGGAAATTGTTGACTATATGGAGACAAGGTTCACGGTGGCTAATTAATCATTTGATATTAAGAGAAAACTTTAAATTAGTTACTTAATATTTATTTTTTAATTTTTATGTTCTTCAATATTAAAATAAAAGGTCTGGTAGGTTTTTTAATATAATTTCAATTTTTTTTAATAAACAAAGTAACAAGAACCATATTTTTAATTTTAAATTTTTATATACTTATAAAAATAATTTACCATTTAAAAATTTAAAATTGTGAGTGTCACTATTACTTTCGTCAAATTAGTAATTAAATACAATTTTTATTAAAATACATGATTTAGTAACAAAGTCCCATCATTCATCAAGTTGAAATCTTGATATCATCAATCAAGCTAAATTCACAAGTTTAAATTTTATTGAGGTATAAATTTTACGTTTAATAGGTAAACTACGAGTTAGCAACGATTGATCTATAGTAATTGATTTAATAAAACTAAAAATTTAATTTATTAATATATTAGTAGAGTTGTGATTGTTAAATTATATTAAATTTTAATAAATTTATTATATTTCTGAATGAAAATAATATTATGACTGTTAGATTTTTTAAATGAAATAATAATGATATATTAAAATTTTAACATAACTTCTTTGTCTTTGTAAGAAAAAAAAAATGTTAGATTCGCAATCATTCAAACTCACAAATATTTATTATTTATTTTAACTATTTAAATTAATAGTATTCCGTAAATTAAAATTTTAAGATCATCTAATAAAATTTAATTTTAAATTGTAAAAATTAATTTAGTGGCAAATAGTTGTGGAACCAGAGACATGTTTGGTTGCAGGGAGATTTCAGAAGTGTTTTCCTATCTTTTGATAAAGTTAGATTTTGTAAATACGGGCATTAGGGGATTTACTTTTCTATTTGCTTCTTTATTAATTGCTAATATATTAACATAATTTATTATAAAATACTTATAATGATATTAATAAAATATATATATATATAATTGATATGTTATATCTGGATGGGTACGAAAGATCAAATCTGAATTTATTTCAATTTTTTTTTTTCTTTTTCCAACAATTTTAATTTTAATAAAAAAATTATATTTAATATAAATTGAGTTAGAAAAATAAATAAAAATATGTAGTGATTATTAATTAATTTGATATAAAAATGAGCTTGTTTAAGAAGTATATTTGAACTCGTAGTGAAACCAAGAAGTTTCCTTTCTAATGGAATTCTCCTATCTTTATTCTCTGTCAGACCATATTTAGCCAAGTCTCATTTTCTTTCTTCAAATTAAAATTTTGTATACTCCTCTACTAGGCTATATCTAAGAAACTTTGTACCCAAAAAAGAAAAAAAAAAAAAAAAATTGTTTAGCCAGGATTCATTAATCATATATGTAAATTAAATTAATTAATTTTTCTATCCACATCAACTCTCACATTAATTTAATTAATTACAATATTTTTTATAGGTTCATTTAATGTATTTGTATCTCTTTTAATGAAAGGCGGCATCTCTGAATTATGAACATTTAAAAATAAATAAATAAATAAAATTTGTGAATCTCCTCCCCTGATTTGGTTTGGAGAACGTGCATATGACTTACCACACACGTTTTTAAAAAATAATTATAATAAATTCCGTATTCTTGACTTTTATATATATATATATATCAATTTTGATTAATTCTCTTGAATTATATAATTTTCTCCATTACATGCACTTATCAAAGAATCGATTTAATGATGCTTTTTTTAAAACCATAAACTATATACTTGTTTAACAGTAAAATATTAATCCAGAAAATATTACATTACTGCTCCTCCTTTAAAAACATGATATAATATTTTGAAATTTCATTTTTATCCGTTTAAGGTAGAGCACAATGATAGATTAAAAATATATACATTTTGGTTTCTAGATTATAAAGCTAACTTATTTACTAATAAATAAATTTTATTATTCATAAAATATATTGATCCATTTTAATTAATCTCAAAATATAATTAATTGAAAGTGTAAAGATAATCAATTATATACTAAATATATCTGAAATAATTTATTATATTATTTAATTTTTACTTTAACTTTTTGTAAATTCAACAAATATAACATGTTCATAGAAAAATCTAAAACTCATTTAAAACTAATTTTTATAATATGATTGTTACATAATAACAATTTCAAAAAAACTATTTATTTTAATAAATAAAATAACTAAATAATGATTTTTTTTTTATTTAGAAAATAAAGACAGTGTAGAGTACGGTACTTGAATTTATTATTATATTGGTAACATTTTTCAACCAATTTAAAATTAGAAAGAGCACATAAAAATCTGGAAAAGATTATCCAAAAAGAAGTTTAATTATTAATATATTAGCAAAAACACATTATTTTAACAAAATATTTCATAAATTCGTAATTAATTCCAAATAATATAAGAATTTATTTACAAACAAATGTTTATTAAGATTTATTTAATATGAAATAAACTTTATGTTATTCAAACACATTATATTGTACCATCAATACCCAATAAATAAGCATTGATGATAAGAAAGACAAAATGTTCGTTGTGCTAATAATTTACTCTCAAATTGGATACCGTCTCCGGATCCGAATCTCCACAACCAAACAACATCATCTGCGTATTGACTACAAGTAGGAACGTTCACTCACCACAACAATACTTACAGTACTAATACTCATCATTACCACCTTAATTAACTTATTAATCGGCCCGACCCGACAAAAATCCACCCATAATCAAGGCTCTCTCATTAAGAATCGGAGACCGATCCAACGGGTCCGGACTCCACAGGATCGCGGAGCCCCATAACATCGGACGGGCATTCATTACGAATAGCCGTGAGTTCAAACGGCGCCGCATCACGGGCGAGCCACTGCTCGACGGTGAACTGCTTCTGGGCACAGGGAGTGTGGACTCCAGTTGTGGTGACCTCGACGTAGTTGCAGTACCAGCCGTGGTGGGGCCCCGACCCGTCGGAGGTGAGATTCATGGCGCAGACGGGGGCTGTGAGGCAGGGGCCACGGCCGCTGAAAATGTCGAGATTGCCCCTCTCGAAGTAGTTGTAGCCGGGTCCCATCAACCCGCCCCACGCCTCCAGATTCGGGATCCGAACACCGTAGCCGTAGGCGTCGTAGAGTGTGAGGCTGATGATGGAGTCGGTTCCTCCCTTGATGATCGACCCGGTTCGGACGTACACCGTGTACACACAATCTACCTGATCCTGCTACCAATCATTAAAAAAAAAATCAACAGAAAGTCAAAAAGTCGAGGTTTATATTTGAAATAATGAGGGGAGAAACGTACAGAAAAGCCGATCGTGGAGAAGGAGACGATGAGGAGGAGAGAGAAGACGAGAGCGTTCGTGCGATCAGCCATTGTTGTTAAAATCCCGTGAGAGAGATTCGTGGTGGATTTAGTGTGTTACATATATAGGGAAAGAGGTGGGGTGTGATCCAGTGGAGCGCCATGTAGCAGCATCTGATTGGGAGTAAAGAAAAATAAATTAGTTGGGACCACGTGGGGAGAGATGGCCCACGTGTGTGAATGGCTATATATTGTAAGAACTGAAATATTAAAGCCGGCTCACAGATGAAACGTGGATAAGTGAGTGGGAAAAAATTATTAATTAAGTTGAAATAATTTTTAATTTCTTTAACCAAATGATTGAGTTGGAAACTAAAGATGATAACTTTTTTATTAGCTTTTAAAAGTTTAAACATATTTTTGGAGGAAATTATAACTTTGAGGTAGAACCAAAAAGTAATCTCTATTCTTTACAGTATATACTAAAGTGCAATCTACATTTCTAATTACATAAATGTGCATTTTAAACAGTAGCACAAGGGTATTTATGTCTTCATGCTCTTTTGAAGGAGAAACTTTTGAGGTCGAAATTATTTTCCTTTGTCTGGTTGCAAGGTCAAGGTTGAGACTTTTTAGTGAGTGAACCA
This sequence comes from Carica papaya, assembly GCF_054855325.1. NCBI lineage: Eukaryota > Viridiplantae > Streptophyta > Magnoliopsida > Brassicales > Caricaceae > Carica > Carica papaya. The sequence goes on along the minus strand of NC_142314.1, from coordinate 9,518,113 downwards.
TAAACGAGTTGGGGAACGACGTGTTTCCAATGATGGTGGTCGTTTCTGGTGAGGATAAATTTGTAAATTGAGACGTCAAAATAATTCATGATTCTTTTCTACACAGAAAAAAAAAAAACGAGAGTCTTGAAATACCATTTATAGTGTTGTTTTTGGTTGTTGGATATAAAACCTCCCATTGACTTTGATTTTTACTAATTTCTGGAATTTGTTTGAAGAGAAAGACTACAATTTGGAGTTAAAAGAAATGACAATTTCTTCTAAAAATTTGTCAGTCATAGACACCATTTCTCTCCCGCGCAGTAGTTCGTGAAGCTTGTTAAAATCCTGCTCAAAGCTTCATCATCTCCTCCATATTGAAACCTATGGTATGTTTTCCATACTTATGTTCAATGCTTTCTGCCTTTTCTTTTTCTTTTTTGCTTTTAATGTTTTATCTTATTTCGCATTCAGGGTTTAATCCGGGGAACCGCCAGTCCTGATGAAAGGAATTTTCGAAGCGACCTGCGTTTTTTTCTCGTGTCGACCTGCAAAATCTTTACTCGGTTGATCTCTTCCCTTACATTAGGTAATCATAATCCCTTGTCTTCTGCAGCTCTCTCTCCCATGGTTTAAGAATTTTCTCCACAGTCATGCAGCTGCTGGAGCTTATTCTCATTTGGTTGAACTTGCTATTTCTTTGCAGAGACAGTGATCCTGGCACTCTGCATCCTAGTACTTGTTCGATTGTCTTTTCTATTTCATTCAAGTAATAGCTCATTCCTTGTTGAAATTGTTTTGTTCCCCTTATTATTAATTCATTCCACGCACCGACTGGAAAACATTTTGATACAATTTGCCATTGTTTGAAGGGTTGAATATTCCAACAATGTTAATAGAAGCACTGCAATTAGGATTGCTGGTGATACTTTTCGGGCCAACGCCAGAATTTCGTGCTTGGAATTACCTATTAAACAAAGCTTCTAAACGAAGGTAATTCCATAAGGCGGTACTGCCATTATCATATATCCAATTAGCGTACATTCCTTCTTCAGTTTTGCTGTTTCCAATTCGTTTGCCTACTTTTCCCTCTGTTTTCTTTAGGGGGAGATAAGGCACATTAGTTTGTTTGTTCGATATAGATAAACAGGCCTTTTGAATACATCTCATCTTTCCATTGTTACTAATTCATTGTCGATGCCTTATTTTTGTGCTATAAACACACTAAAGAGAGAAAAACAACGAGATGGAGACCAAATATATCGAGCATTTCAGTCACTTGCATCCATTGATTTTGCATCAGAAGAGGCATCGCAACGATGGTATACTGATTGTAGTTTGTTCTGGGTGCTCGGAAGTCGTTGAATCAGGTCCTTTCTATGCTTGCGTTGAGTGTAATTTTTTTCTTCATTGCAAATGTGCCAAGCTACCCCTCAGGATAAAGCATCCAATTCACCGCAGACACCATCTTGTTCTTTGTCACGGAAATGAGATATTCATATGTAGCCTGTGCAAGGAGCTGTGCCAGAACTTCTTTTATCATTGTGCTAGTTGTCACTTCATAATTGATGTAAGATGTGCTGACTTATATAACATCACTGTGGGTGAAAATCATCAGCACAAGTTTTCTCCCATTTGCAAGAGAATCCCAATTACTTGTGATGCCTGTGGTGAAAGTGGGGATTTTTATCCTTACATGTGTACTTTGTGTCACCTCACAGTCCACGGGAAATGTACTTCATTGCCATCCCAAATCAGAATAACACGGCATGGGAATCACAGCATCACACACACCTATTTCCCAACTGAAACTGAAAATGAATCTAGTTGGCACTGTGGAATTTGCTATGAAAAAGTGAGTGCAGATCATGGGTGCTACTGTTGCACAAAATGCAATTACATTGCCCATGCGAAATGCGCAACAAGAAATGATATCTGGGATGGTCGACTTTCGAACCTTGGTGATGGAAACAATAGCGCATTCATAAATTGGATAACTAGCTGGGAAACAGAACAAGGAGAGAATGTTATTGCCACGAAGATTGAAGTAACTGTCAACCACGAACACCCATTAACTTTATGTGAAAACGTAAAAGATGATATATTTTGTGATGGATGCACGCTTTGCATTTCAACTCCATTTTATAGCTGTGAAAGGTGCAACTCTTTTCTCCACAAGGCCTGTGCTGAATTACCTTGGACGAAGTTACACTCATCCCATCGTCATCTACTCGAGCTCAAAAAGTTCCCCAATGGTGTTGTAATCTGTTGTAGTGTTTGTTCAGTTTGGTTCCATGGATATGCTTACAGCTGTCAATCGTGCAATTTCAACCTTGATCCTCGATGTGCTTTGCTTGCAGATACTTTAAAGCACGGTAGTCATGATGAAGATAAACATGAGCTCCGGGCATTCTTCAATGAGAATGCAGTCCCTTGCAATGGGTGTGGTGGTCTGAGTACAAACTACTTCAAATGTGCAATTTGTGATTATGTCCTGGACTTCAAATGTGCTACATTACCACAAACAGTAAAGAGTGAGTTTGATGAAGATCTCATCCTAGTATATCGAGATGACTTGGATGATCATTACTGCTTTATTTGTGAGGAGGAAAGAGATCCAAAGTACTGGTTCTACTCCTCTAAGAATGGCTGTTCGGAATTTCATGTTGCTTGTGTTCTTGGGAAACTCCCTTATATCAGGCTTGGAACAAAAATCAGTATCACTGCTCACCCTGATCATTATGTCACTTTAGTCCAGAAGAATGAAAAGTACTCTTCATGCAACTCTTGCAGCAAGCTTTGCAAGGACTTGGCCCTTGAATGTGAAGAGTGCGATTTTATTATGCATTGGGAATGCTTTGAAAACAAGGTTCGGTTACTTTCAAGTGTTACATATAGTTTCAGGTTCCGTAGCTTTATGTCTTCTTTCTTTTCTGTTGGTTTGATTTATAGAGGAATGGGACTAGCTTCCACTTTTCTCTATGAGAGAAGTCAGTTTCAGGTCCCGTACCTTACTGTTTTTGTTGGTTTGATTTGTAAAGGGATAAGAGTAGCTTCAACTTGTCTCGACGGGAGTAGAAAATTTGGTAGCATTACTAAGTATCTTAATCACTGATTACAAATTATTTGCAGAGGGAGAGAGAGATGCATCAACATTCAGATCATGATCTGAGGTTTGCAAATCCGGATGACTTACTGATCCCTTTTGATGCATTTTCTTTATTCTGGAAATGATCCGATTTTCCTCTCAACCTGCGTTAATTTATGGAAAAGGTGGGAGTATATCATCAAGCTATGCCACCCACAAATGTGAGAGATTTGCGTTAGTGTTTAATGCAACTCTCTTTGTTAATCATATAGATTTTTGCTTAGCATTACGTATCATTTGGTTAGTCTTTCTCCAAAACCAATTTTGTTTATATTTTAGTTTTAGAAATAATAAAATTGTATATGGTGAATTTATATTCTCTTAAATCATGTATGAAATTTTTGTTTTTTGTTTCTTGATCGAGTTCAAAAAATTCGTTGCAATTAAAAGAAAATGTAGCTGTGCATTTTTTGGTGGTGTCCCATTTATTCTTCTTACGACAACCAAACATTCATAAAAATATCTCTACTTTTTTATTGCAAGAGCTGATGGTATTTTTTGCAATAAAAGCAAATTGAAATTGAAATTGCAGCGGCGCGGAAGGAATCTTTTTTTTTTTTTTTTTTTTTTTCTGTTTTATTCTATTAACATGCTTACACTTAAATAACTCTTTAAAAAAATAGACATGAACAATCCTTAAATAATAAGACCAACTTTTGACCCAAAACAAAATATAAAGTAACATTAGAAGTCACGTGTAAATTTTTATTTGCTGCCTTAGAAGCTCGAACCTGTAAGGTGGAAGTGGTTTTGTAAACAAATTAAAATGTTTAATTTTCCCATAAACCACCGAATTGTGAAAAATTGCAATTGCTGCTTAATTCTCAACAAAAAATGTCAGTGCTGTAATTTTGCTCCATATGTAGATTAGACAAATTTCTTGAGCCGTAAATCTTAGTTTATGCAATAAATTCTGCCTATATAATGGATTTGTAAGGGTCTTCACAGCTGCTGAAGAATACTTCATCCAAGTTCACAACTTATGGGTGCTTTAGAGAATAACCGCTCCCACTCTTCGCTCAAAAACAACAGCTTCCTTCATTCACCATATTTGCATCAATTTGTCGCAATATATTCCCGGTTAGTTCGCATTTAAAAAATAAAATAATACATTTAAGAAACATAGAGAGAGACTCACAAAAGTATTATTACAACACAGAGAGAGACGCGAGAGAAAAAACAAAGATTATGTTCCGTTCATGGTTGCCATTTCAATTGGAATTTACAGGTATTCATTCTTGCACTTCCTGCTTTACGACTGATTTAACTATTCTTTTGTTATTTCTTACGGTCTAATCCCTAATGGTAGCAATCATTTAAATTCAATTCCTAATTACCCAATCGAATCCCTAAATTGAAACCCTAGCTATTTTAAACATATCATAGCTCCTCTTTACAGTCCCTTGTCCTTGAGGGAAAATCCTGGAAAATTTGGGTTTACGTGACCTGCATCTTCCTAAGTAGGACTGTGACCGCCTGACCATTGGATTTGGAGCTTCACCGTAGGCTTGTTAATCTGTGATAAGGAAACTGGCAAGGATGCGTTTTAAGTTATGACGCATAGAATACGAGGTGACGCTTGCTACCCTGCGACAGTTGGAACATGTAAGCAACCTTGCCCACTTTATCGAGGATTAAGAAGGGACACTTTGTAAATGGAGTCAAGCTTTGAATTAGATCAAAGGGCTATGGTTTACTGTCAGTAAAGTTGAATCTTTAAGTAGACGTGGTCCCCCAATTGAAATTCCCTATCTGTGCGACGTTTGTCAATTTGTTGTTTCATCCTTTGTTGTCCCCTTGATAGATGGAATTTGAGAAGCTGTAGAGTAGCTTCCGTTTCTTGTAGAAATGTTTCCAAGCTGTGTGTAATAGAGTTGTCCGATACCTAAGGAACATGTACAGGTGGCAAATACCCGTATAGAGCTTCAAAAGGTGCAGTTTGTATAGAGGTTGAAAATTGGTATTGTACTAATATTATGCTATCAGGGGCCATTGGGACCAGTTGGAAGGCTGTTCATGTTACGTACACCTCAAATATGTTTTCAAGCATCGATTTACAACTTCTGTTTGGTCATCCATTTATGGATGGTGTGCAGTGGGAGTAGCAAGTTCCACTCCTTGAAGCTAGAACAACTCTTGCCAAAAAGTGCTGATGAAAATATTGTCTCGGTCACTGACTATCGTTTCTAGACACCCATGAGGCAAAAAATAGTGTCCATGAAGATCTTGGCCACTGTGTGAACTGAATAAAGGTGTGTGAGGGCTATGAAATTGGAATATTTGGTGAGTCCGTCAACAGCTACCTCGATGGAATTCTTCCCATGTGATTGAGGAAACCCCTCAATAAAGTCCATGGAAACTCCTGACTTGGGACTGCGAAGGATTTGTAATTGCTGTAACCGTAAAGGTTATGGCAGCAATTGTCTCATAACATTGACCAGTATCACATTGCAAATGCAGTTGTGCATGTTCTTTTCCATGCCCCTCCAATAAAAAGAGTAAAGATACTCTTTTAAAGGTAGCTTGAACCCCTGAGTGAGTAACCACTGGCTTCGTGTGAAACTAATTGATGATTTTGTTCAGAAGTGCCATATTAGAGCTGATTACCAGGCAGCCTTTCTTCCATAAAATTCCATCTTGCATAATGAATGAAGACTGGCCGGTTTGTTCTTGGTTCAGCTTGGTCAGGATTCTTTGTACTACCAAATCTTCTTGGCAACTTGGTTGAACCTCTTGAATTAATTTTGGTGTGAATAGGGAAATTTGTTTGCTTTATCTCCATGAAGAGTTTCCAAGAAAGTGCATCTGCCACCTTATTTTCTTTTCCCTTTTCTATGTAATTTCATAGTCAAAGCCCATAAATTTGGATAGCCACCGGAGCTGTGTTATAGTTGTCATTCTCTGGACTAGATATTTAAGGTTATAACGATTTGTTAGGACAAGGAATTTCCTACCCATCAAGTAATGTTGCCACTTGGAAACTGCAAAGACAAGAGCCATGAGTTCTTTTTTTATAAACAAATAATAAAAGTGTTCAACCTGAAAAGCTTAGCTGATAAAAGCTATGGTGTGGCCTTTTGCGTTAACAGTGCTCCCATGCCTTCTTAAGAGACATCTGTTTTGACCACAAACTGTTCATTAAAGTTGGGAAGCGTCAGAATTGGTACTATGGTAATTTTGTCCTTCAATTCTTCAAATGCTCGAACTGCTGCATCTTTCCATTTGAAGTGTCCTTCTTTGAGCATATTACTAAGGGGTTTAATGCTGCCATGATTTCTGATGAATCTTTTGCTACCCATGTAATAGTTTTTATGTTGTCCGTTTATTCCAGTCTCTCTTTCCCTGATTCTAGTACTCCTCACCATCTATTCAATAACATCTTTCTACTCTTTGGAGTGCTTGTAGGGCCTTATGTTTACTGTCTTGTTAGGATCTGTAAGTCAGATTTGATGGTCAGGGTTGCAATGTGGAAGTAGGATGGTTGAAGTATCAAAAACATCTTCAAACTGATCGAGGATCAGCTGTACTTGAGTTAAAAATGTTGTGGTTGACTATGGATTTCATAGGTGAGTCTGCCAGTGGTGAAATTGGTTTTAATGCTCCATAACTGAGCTAGTAGACCTCTTATTAATTTCATCATCTTTACTTCAAAGACCTGTTTGATTGTTGTTTCCTTTTCTCCTTCAAGCCTTTCCCACTGTTCTTCTTTCTTATGCATCATTGTTAGCTGCTTAGAGATACAAACTATATCATCCAGTTTGGTTAATCACTGATTTCTAACACAGCTTTGTCTCCTCCGAGTGGTACAATAAAAGAAGTTGCCTGATACTTCTCTCCTTGCATACTCTACTATAGGTCTTTCTTGTCTTGTCTGCATTGTATAATGTATCCACTGGCTACTTGAATTAACATTGGCTTGGTGGTGACCACATTATGTTAATTCCTTAGCAACTGCAACCTCAAGGAAATTGTTACTGCTGCCTGAATCAATTAACATGTGAATTTCCCTTCTCCCTATCCTTCCTTTAACTCGCATGGAGCTTATTGAATTTTCAGCCTGTAAATCCCCATTATGATATGCATGGAGGTGTATGGTTGCTTATCTTTTCTTTTTTTTTTTTCCCTCTTTTATCCCTTCTGGTTCTGATTGTTCCCTGATTCTTCTTCTTCTCTTCATGTACTGTTTCTACAGTTTTTAATTCTTGCATTTGTGGCCCACATAGTATTTCTCATCACATAAGTAGCCGACTCCTTTTAAGTTTTTTTTCCCCAATGCATGAGGGCTTAACTTCAAAGTTCTGGTATTTGGCGTGGTGGGTAATAATCCAGTTGTGCTTTTTGTGTTGGTTGAAAATTTTGGTTAGTTGTGGGTTGTTTTAAAGGCCTTTGTTTGAGTGGCAGTCGGTTTGGGTTGGGACTGATTTTTTTTTTTATAGGATAATGTTTATATGAGGGACCAGGTACTAAGTATCTTATAGGTGGAACTAGGTTGTCTCCACTTAACATGTTCTTTATATGATAGGTATCTGGTCATGGAGGCTTTAAGGCTTCAGTCCATTGCAACCAGAACTTCTTGCAATTTTCCAACCCTCTGTTCTTGTTGTAAGGTGCTAGGAGCTCTCACAAGCACTTTCAACTCTGTTTTTCTATCCTATGATGAAAAAGCTGATTTATTATCCGTTAATGAGGTCAACTCGGCTCACTAACATATTAAATTGCTTGAAGTATTTTTCTATAGATTCTTCTTGCCTCAACATGGTTAGCTCTAAATGGGGTCGTTGTATGCAGTTTCTCCAAATATGACTTCCAAGCTTTCAATATATTCTTTCCAACTAAGCCATGACCCCTTTATTTTTCCGTTAAGGTCTGATGCCACTCAAGTGCACCATCTTCCAAAAATAAAGAAACCAATTTTACCTTTAAATCTACACTGTTTTTATCAATTTCAAAGTATCTTTCCACCTTGTATCGCCAGCCTTTAAAATGTTCCCCATCAAATCATGAAAAATCCAGCTTTACTCTTAATCTCCTTGTTTAACTCATTCTACTTTTCTTGTTTGTTTTTTGTTGCTATGATCCAATCATCCTTCAGGTTCGGTTGTCCATTGTGTTACTAACATTGCCAATAATTTTTTCATGTCTCCTAATTCTTGTTTCATTCCTCGAAGTTTTTGCTTCAAATTTCCCATATCCTAATCCAACCTCCTGTCCATATCTTGTACTTGCTTCATCACTTCATTTTCTTGGATTCTTGGAATCGAGTACTGTCAAAAATTCCCATGGATCCCAACTAGCTCTAATACAAGTCATATGTTTAAGAAATATAGAGATGAGAACCACGAAAAAACTATCACAACACAAAAGGAGGCACAAGAGAGAAACGAAGATTGGATTTAGTTCATGGTTGACTTTCCAATCAAAATTTACAGGTATTTATTCTTGCACTTCCTGCTTTAGAATTGATTTAACTATTTCTCTGTTATTTGTTACCATTCAATCTTTAAGGACTCGTTTAGATGACTTACAAGGTGGTTCATTAATGTAGTGTTGTATGGTAATGGCAGAGTATGTGTAATACCCAGGCTTGAAGAACGACCTGAGATAAAGTTTTTATTTTTTAATTATTAATTTAATATAATTGATTAATTTATTTTATTTTTATTTACTTGAAATTTTGAGAAAAAATTAATTAAAAACGATATTAAAAACAATTTTAGGAAAAATTGGTAAAAACATGGGTTTAGAAATGTTTTTGAAAGAAAAATTAGAAACAGAGTGTCAAAGTGCAAATAGAAAAAGTTCGGTCACGTAGGACCGCCCAGTTAGTAGTCTCGACGAACCCGAACGCGCTACGTGGTAAGGCGCGCTGACGTCGGTGCTACGCGGGAGGTCACGTTGGTGATCTGTGTGCCTTGCAATTGGACGGTCCAAGAGCGATCACGCGCGTATGGACGGTCCGGATTCATTTTTTTGTGAGGCGCGATCAGACAATCGATATTAATCACGATGAACGGTTCAAATTCGTTTCCTCATTCGGCGCGATCGGATGAACGGGATCGATCGCGATGGACGATCCAAATCAACGCAGGATGGTTAAAAATATTTCGCATCACACGAGAATCTGAACTCTAACTGTCAGTCCCTGCCGGAGAAGAAGAACTAGATGTTAGAGAAGGAGGTCGACTGTAAATCTGCCGCACAGCCACTGCACCAGAGCCACTACGGACCGCCAAAAAAGATAAAAATTCTCCCTATCCGCTTGGAATTTGATTCCGAATACCCTTGTGGCTAAATTGGAGTAAGAGATATGGCGGGTGAGTTGGAAATCGTGGGCAAAACTTGGTGGAGCCGCGACGACTCAAACTTCAAAATCCCTCTGAGTTCCTTCTCGATTTTCATTTCATGTGATCTTTCAATCATTGTGTTCACCGTCTTTTTCGATGCAGGGTAGCCGAAGAAAGAATCTCAACTACGAAGGAGAATCGGTGGAGCCGCTGCACCCAGAGGTCCTCCATGCCGGTAGATTCGATTGTTTTGTGATTTTCTGGCCAATCGAGGCCCTTAACATATTTTTCTACAAGGATACAGCCAAAAATAGTCAGGCCGAAGCGAACCATCGCCGTGGGCGCCGGAACACGACGGTGGCGTCATGCCAGAACCCCAAAATTAGTCGGAATGAGTTTTGGACATCAATTTTTAATTTTTTGGAGTATTTTTATGTATCTGACGAGTGTTTTGAATTCTATTAAAAAAAATTTAAGGAACTCGGTACCCGTTAGGAAGCGTAATAGACAGCTTAATGTCTCGAAACACTGATGTAGGTAAGAATCTCTCATCTTTCTCTCTGTTACGGTAAATTGAGCTTTAATGATGTATAATTTTGTGTTTTTGTGAAAAATTAGAAAATTTTAAAAATAATTACAAGTTACTAATAGAGCTGGAACTGTTTAGTTCACAATTGCACATGTTTTGATTGATATTGGTGCTTCACATTCGTTTGTGTCACATACTTTTAGACAAAACTTAAATATATCACTGGAAAGATTTGATTTTATGTTGTTTGTATCTATTATTGGAAGTAGGACACTACTAGGAAATGTTATATATAAAGGTTATATCATAGATATAGCAGATGGAAAATTGAGTGTGGACTTGATAAAGATTAACACGGGGAACTTTGATGTAATCTTGGGAATGAACTGGTTAGTGGTGTACTACGCCATCGTAGATTGTTTTCATAAAAAAATTGTATTCAATTCTCCTAACGAATAACTATTTACAAGTTAATGAAAATTTTAAATTTTATTTTTTCATGGTAATTTCTTCATTATATAGTGCTTTAACTTTGTTGTCTTCTTTACATTAGACAAATCTAAGAAAGAAGTTTGCATTCAAGAGATTCCAATAGTTCGAGACTTCCTGAATGTATTTCTTGATGAGCTATCCGGACTGCCAGTACACAGGAAAGTTGAATTCACTATAGATCTTCAGTATAGCACTCAACTTATCTCTGTTGTCTCTTACAACATGAATCGTGTCGAGATGGAAGAACTGAGGAAACAGATCAATGAATTGCAAGACGGTGAGTTCATCCGACATAGTGTATATCCTTGGGGTGTTGGATTTGTAAGGAAAGAGAATGGGACATTACGATTGTGTAATTGACTACAGGGGATTGAACCAAGGTATGATCAAGAACAAGTACTTCTTCCTAGAATTGATGATTTTTTTGACCAGTTGCAGGGTGTCGAGGTTTTCTCCAAAATAGATTTGCATTTGGGTTACTATTAGGTAAAGAACAGGATAGAAGACATTCCCAAAATAACTTTTAGAATCAGGTACGGACATTATGAGTTTCTAGTCATGCCCTTTGGACTAATTAATACACCAACAATTTTTATAGATTTAATGAACAGGACTTTTAGACAATTATTGGATCAGTTTATTGATGATATCTTAGTCTATTTAAAGAGTAGAAAGGAACACACTCACCACCTGACTCAGGTTTTGTTGGTTCTCAAGGAGAAGAAACTGTATGTAAAGTTGAGTAAGTGTGGGTTCTGGCTCGAGTAGACTAGCTTTCTAAGATATATCATATCAAAGCATGGAGTATCAATGAACCCTGAAAAAGTTGAGACAGTACTTGAATGTGAGAAATTGACATCAGTTAAAGAGATTCGTAATTTTCTGGAAATGATAGGTTATTTACCGCATGTTTGTAGAAGGATTTTTTAGTCTAAGCGTTCCTTTGACCCGATTAACAAAAAAGAACGTTAAGTTTGAACGGAACATAGAATACGAAAAGAGCTTTACAAAACTTAAGAAGTGATTGACCACTGCACTCGTGTTGGCATTACCGTATGAGACATGTGGATATATAGTGTACAGTAATGCCTTCTACCTAGGGTTGGGTTGTGTTCTGATACAACATGGTAAAGTTATAGCTTATGGTCCAGGCAGTTAAAGAGTTATGAGAAAAATTATCCCATCCACGACTTAAAAGTTGCCACCATTATCCACACCTTGAAGATCTGGCACCACTACCTGTATAGAGAGATTTTTACTGACCATAAGAGCTTGAAACACATATTTACTCAGAATGATCTGAACATGTGTCAGAGGCGTTTGATAGAACTCTTCAAGAATTATGATTGTAATATCTTATATCACCCAGATAAGGGTAATGTAGTAGCTCACGCGCTCAGCAGAAAAAGTGCAGTTATGTTAGCTCATATAATGGTTTCTGAATGCAGGGTAATAAGGGCACAGCAGATACGACTACAGCACTTAAAAGAGAGTTGCATGTTTGGCCACCTTACTATCTAACTCGAATTGATCTAGAGAATAAGAGAAAGCTAATTAACCGATTCCATCATAGCCGCCCTCAAGAAAGATGCAAAACAGGGAGTCCATCCAGAATTTCGAGTCTCTGCTGATGGATTGCTCAAGTTTCAGGACAAAGTGTGTATTTCAGATGACAACGAACTAAAAAGGTACATTATGACAAAGGCTCTCCTAATTCGCAATACATTCCGGAAGTACTAAAATGTATCAAAGTATATGATCTCAATTTTGGTAGAGTGGGATGAAAAGAGAGGTAGACGATTTTGTTTCCAAGTGTCTAGCATGCCAACAGGTTAAGACAAATTATCAACGCCCGAGCGGGTTATTTCAGCCATTACCAATTTTAGACTGGAAGTGGGAACATATCACAATGGATTTCGTAATAGGGTTGCGTAAGGCACACTCAGGATATGATGCTGTTGGGTTAATTGTCGACCGACTCACTAAGTATTCTCACTTTTTGGCTAACAAGATAACCGACTCATTGAATAAGGTAACAAGAATATATGTCCGAGAGATAGTCAAGTTACATGGAGTTTTAATGTCAGTGGCATTCGACAGAGACCTCAGGTTCACTTTTCGATTTTAGTCTAGTTTTCAGCAAGGTATGAGAACGAAACTATCCCTTAACATTGCATTCCACCCTCAAACCGATGGACAGTCAGATAGTACGATTCGCACATTAGAGGATATACTCCAAGGTTGTGTTCTAGATTTTAGAGGTCATTGGGATGATCACCTATCTCTAATAGAGTTTGTCTACAATAACAGTTATCAGACAAGTATCGGTATGGCTCCTTACAAGGTATTGTATAGCCGCCCATGCAAATCATCGATTTGTTGAGAAGATGTGGGTGATAGAAAATTATTCAGTCCAAATTTTGTGGAGGAGACTATAATCAAGATAATTAAGATTAAGAAGAATATCCACACAGCTCAGAGTAAACAGAAAAGTTATGCAGACCTCCGGAGGAGGGATTTGAAATTTGAGAAATGTGATCGAGTATTTCTCAAGTTCACTTCTTTCAAAAGGATCAGTAAGTTTGGCAATAGGAAAAAATTAAATCCCCGATTCATCGGATCATTTGAGATCTTAGAACAGATTGGTATGACTGCGTGCAGACTAGTACTACCTTTAGAGCTATCCAGAGTTCATAATGTGTTTCACGTATCTATACTAAGCAAGTACAACCAGGACCCCTCACACATCCTATCCCATGAGCCTTTTTTACTCGAGTATGATCTATCATATGAAAAGGTACCGGTAGGGATTGTAGACCTAAAGAGTAGTGCAATCGAAAAATTCTATTCATCAAGATCCTATGGCAGAACCATACGCAGGAAGAGGCCACTTGGGAACTTGAATCAAGCTTCAGGGCGCAGTTCCAACCAGCTGCTCGACTGAGTGAGAGAGTGACTAATTTGAGGGATCAAATTTTCTTAAGGGGAGAGAGTTGTAATACTCGGATCCAAGACAAATTTTTTATCTTTTAATTAGCAGTTTAAAATAATTAACTATTTTATTTTATTTTATTTTTATTTAAGTAGAATTTTGAGAAAAAATGAATTAGTGACGATATTGAAAATAATTTTGGAAAAAAAATGTGAAAATTTGGGTTATGTGGATGTTTTTGAAAGAAAAATTAGAAACAGATAGCGATTTGCGTGCCCCACGATTGGACAACCCAGGATCGATCCTGCACGCGTGGACAGTCCATATTTGTTTCTCCCTTAGGCGCGATTGGATGGTTGAGATCAATCGGGATGAACGATCTAGATTCGTTTATTTTTTAGGCACAATTGGACGGACGAGATCGATTGCGATGGGCGGTCCAGATCAACGCAGGATGGTTATAAATATTTCGCATCACACAGGAACTTGAACCCTAACCGCCACTGTAACACCCAAAAATTTCTTTTCATTTTTATTATTATTATATTATTTTATTTTATTTTAATTTAATTTATTCTATATAAATATAATTTAGTGTTAATAGAATTTAATTTAATTTATTTTATTTTAATGAAAATAATAATAATAATAATAATAAAGGGCAAAAATTATTTAGAGATTTAATTGAAAATAATTTTGGGAAAAATTGGTGAAAATTTGGGCTCTGAGGGTATTTTTGATAGAAAAATCAAAAATCGGAGGTCAAAACGTAATTTAAAAAAGTTGTGCTACGCCAGCTGCTCGGTTAGCAGCCCCAACCAACAAGGACGCGCCAGGTGGCTGAGACGCTGACGCGGGAGGCCACGCAGGAGGGAGCCACGTGGGCGATCAAACAGCTGAGATCCGTTCTCGCGCGTAGGGACGACCCAGATCAAAAACGCGCAGAGACGAGCCAGATTGCATCGCGCACGGACGGCTCAGATTGAATCGCGATGAACGGTTCAGATTCATTTGTTATTTAATCGCGATCGGACGATCCAGATTAAAAGCGATGGACGACTTAGATCAAAAGCGGATGGGTATAAATCACCTCATCCGCATCCAAACCCTAACCCTAGCCGCCAGAGCCCCTTACCGGAGAAGACAGCCCAGCCACCGGGGAGCTGACCACCGCCACCCGCCGCCGTATCGGAGCAATTTTCGGTCGTCAAACGAGGTAAAAATTCTACCATTTGCTCAAAATTTGATTCTAAACCCACTTATGGCCAAATCAGAGTGAAAACACTGACCAATTGGCCAGAAAATGCATTCGAAGCTCAGCGGCGCCGGGATGTCTCAGTTTTTGCCTCCAATGAAGCCCTTCTTGATTCCCGTTCGATGTGATTTTTTCACCGATATAATCACCGTTTCCTCTTCTACAGGTTGACCGGAGCAAAACACCCAACCGTGACGTGAGCCGGAGGAGTTGCTGCACCGGAGATCCCCCACCGCCGGTAAGTTTCGATTTTTTGTATTTTTCGGCCTACCGAGGGCTCTAAGTGTGTTTTCTCACAGGAACCGATGCAAGTTTGGCTGAATTTTGCCGAAAACAGCCAACCCGAGGCGGATCGCGACAACGCCGTCGACAGAGCACGGAGAAGCCGCTGTGCCAGAATTTTGAAATTGGCTGAGTAGGCGCTGGGTCTGATTTTTGGGTTATTTGGGACTTGTGTAAGTACCGTAAGCGCGTTTCAGTTCCTGAAAAAAATTCAGGAAACCCAGAGACCGCCCGTAGGTGCAGTGAAAATTTAGTTTTTGGTGTCAAATCAAGTAAGAACCTCTCACTTTATTTCCTGTCATGGAATTAAAGTTTGAATAAATGGTAATACTGTATTTAGTGCAATTAATAGATATGCATAATTAATTAAGGTTGCTAATAGAGCCCAAAATCGGACATTATTCCCTGTCGATTCCTGCTTGATTTATTTTACAGTTTAAATACATTATGATATCTGGTTTATTTATTTTATGGTTTTAAATGCATGAATCATTACTTACTTCACTATTGTTTGATTTTGGGAATCTAAAATATGCTTGCTTTATTGGATGCACGTTACTTGTTTATGTATTTATGTTTGAGTTGGTAACGGAGACTAAAGACAAATAGGAATGGGATGTGATCTGATAAATAGATAAGATAATAGTCTCACTAGATATCTTAGGAGATGGTGGACGGACCGGGTTCATAGGGAACCCTACCGTGAACGTTATCTTATACCGGACAGGGTATGGAGATTTGGTCATTTGACACTCATACCGGACGGGGTATGGGGACGGCCTGCTTCATCCTCATACTGGACGGGGTATTGAGGTTTATTGTTTTGGCGCTCATACCGGACGGGGTATGAGGACGGCCATGGAATTAAGATTGTTTTAAAGGGAATGGTTCACGTGTAGCGGGGACCCCTATGGATCCCCATGGATACTAGCGGGCTGGTGAAAAACGAGAAATGATGATAGTCAATTATGGTTAATGAATATGGGCTTATGATGTGTTTTATGTTACTGATTATGCATGAAATTGTGATCTGTATGATGTTATTGTCTTTATAGGTTGCTTTCACAAGTTCTCCAAGTGTAAGAAAAATGATAAGTTGTTTTATTTTAAATAACTATATTGGTTTAAAATTTGTGCTCCATTAGTTGTTTTCGGTTTGCTACCTACCTTTGCTTCTATGACGGTAATATAATGTGATGTTCTCACTGAACTAGTGTAGTTCATTCCTTATTTAACAATTTCAGATCAGGAGGATCTGGTTCCCGAGCCCGATCCACAAGAAGATGGCGAGTAGATGCTAGATACTTTATAGTTTCCTTTATTTTTTCCATTACTCGTATTTCTTTTAGAGAACTTATTCCGTGATATTGTTTAATACTTTTAAGTTATTGTGTAAGGGATATTAACTTTAATCTTTTATTTCGCTTGCGCACTCATATTATTATATGTATTTTCTTTTAAATTTTCGGGGTCGTTACAGTTGGTATTAGAGCCGCGTTCCTTGGACTCATCCTTTATGCAATGATACATAGAGGAACACCAAGCCAATGAATCATTACTCAACCATTCCTTGTGAAATGCAGGTATAGAGAGATGAGAAGAGGAAGACCCCACCAAACCGAGCAGCCCGAGATGGTTCACTTCGGGAAAATGTTGACAGGATATTTGAGATGCTAGAGAGACTCATTGCTGCCCAGCAGGGTTGAGAGGAGAGAAGGGACCTACCCGATCCTCCCCCACAGCCACAGGTTGAGCCACCACTACAGCGAGAGGATCCCGAGCCACCCCGGTATGAGCCTGCTCTTCCACAGTACCACTCGGTGCCACCGCCGCAATATAATCCAGTGCCCCAGCCACAGTACTGCTCGGTACCACCACAGTATAATCTGGTGCCCCCACCATATCAGCAAGTACCACCACAGGGCCCCCCAGTCTATCCTCAGCCTGGCCCAGTCCCTCTTCTGCGGGACCCAACTCCTTCCATGATTGACCCAAGCTACGTAGAAAGGTACAGAAAACTGAACCCATCTATTTTTGTAGGGGAATCATCTTTTGAAGATGCCCAGTACTGGTTGGCAGAGACGGAGAAGGCCTTCAAGACCCTAGGAGTGACTCCCGAGCAGAGGGTCACCCTTTCTACCTACATGCTGGTGGGAGAAACAGACCGCTGGTGGGAACTCAAGCAGACCACCCTGCCTGCTCCAGTTACTTGGGAGCAGTTCTTAGCAGCCTTTCATGCAGAGTACCTCCTAGAGCACATCCGACATCTGAAGGAGATGGAGTTTGTCTAGTTGGTCCAGGGGAACATGACGGTATCAGAATATGCTCGTAAGTTTCTGGAGTTGGGCCGATACTCCCCTAAGACACTGATGGACGAGGGTAGGAAGGCTAGAAGGTTCCAGTGGGGCCTCCGCCCAGAGATCAAGCAGCATTTATTTGTATTGGAGCTCAGGACTTACTCGGCCATTCTGGCCAAGACATAGTTAGTGGAAAGGAGCCTCCACACCCTCTCTCAGTCAACAGGGAGCCACAGACCCTCAGCTCCACCCCGCAGACCAGCACCTATCGCGCCTGTCCAACAGAACAAGAGGCCCAAACCGGTGATCCAAGCTCCTTTTAAGGCTCTAGTAGCAGGACGTGGTAAGATCTGTCAATATTGCTGCATTGATCACGAGGACCGACCATGCCACCGCCTCAACACCACCTGTCGCATATGTGGTAGTGCCCAACACTATGCGAGAGAGTGTCCAAGGAACCAGAATCAGGGAAGATCTCTCATCTAGGGCAAGGCTTACAACCTCACCCAGCAAGATGATGAAGCCGATCCGGACGTGCTACAGGCTATGTACACTATCTGTAACCATCTTGCTCATATTTTGTTTGACACTGGTGCACCGCATTCATTTATTTCACTTGTTTTTGCACCCAAATTTAATGTATTACCTGATAAACTTGATTCAATGTTATTTGTGTCTACTGCTGGGAGTGTAACACTATTGGAAGAAATTGTCTACATGGCTTGTGCCGTAGAGATAGCAAATAGGAAACTGAAAGTAGACCTAATAGAATTAGATACGGAGGATTTTGAAATAATTTTAGGGATGAATTAGCTAGCAGCATGTCACGCCACCGTAGATTGCTTTAGCAAGAAGGTTGTATTTAATCCTCCTAATGATGAGCCATTTATAAATTTATAAAATCATTTAGTATTTATTACTTGATGGCAAGTTTTCTTATTTGTCTAGTACCTTAACCTTGCTATTTTCTCTAACTAGGCAAACCCAAGAAAAAGAATTGTATTCAAGAGATTCCGGTAGTTCGAGACTTTCCAGATATGTTTCCGGATGAACTACCCGGACTGCTAGTGGATAGGGAAGTCGAATTCACCATATATCTACAGCCAGGCACCCAGCCTATCAGTTGCTCCTTACCGTATGAGCCGCGTTGAGATGGAGGAACTGGGGAAACAGATAACTGAATTGCAAGACAGTGATTTTATCAGATATAATGTGTCCCCTTGGGGTGCCGGAGTCACTTTTGCCAGGAAAGGAGATAGAGCGTTGAGACTATGTATTGATTACATAGGATTGAGCAGGGTCACAATCAAGAACAAGTATTCCATTCTCAAGATTGATGACCTCTTCGATCAATTGTAGGGTGCGCAAGTCTTCTCCAAAATAGACTTGCGATCAGGTTACCATCAGGTGAAAATAAGGACAGAAGACATCTCAAAGACAGCTTTTCGAACTAGGTACGGACATTATGAATTCCTGGTCATGCCATTTAGGCTAACCAACGCCCCAGTCATCTTCATAGATCTGATGAACAGGGGTCTTCAAAAAATTTTTAGATCAATTTGTTATCGTGTTCATCGATGACATCCTCGTTTACTCAAGAAGCAGAGAGGAACATGCTCACTATCTAACCCAGATTTTGCAGGTTCTCAAAAGAAAGAAACTGTAGGCAAAGTTGAGTAAGTGTGGATTCTGGTTTGAGCATACCGCCTTCCTAGGGCACATAATATCGAAGGATGGAGTATCAGTGAATTTTGAAAAGGTTGAACCGGTGCTCGGCTGGGAGAAATTGACATCAGTTAAAAAAATTCGTAGCTTTCTGGGAATGGCGGGCTATTATCACAGGTTCATTGAAGAATTTTCTACTCTAGCGGCTCCCCTAACCCAACTCACAAAGAAGAATGCCAAGTTTGAGTGGAATGAGGACTGTGAAAGAAGTTTTTCAGAACTAAAGAAGTGGCTGACTACTACACCTGTGCTGGCCTTACTGAGTGGATCGGGGGGATATATAGTTTATAGTGATGTCTCCTATCTAGGCCTGGGTTGTGTTATAATGCAGTGTGGGAAGGTCATAGCCTATGAGTCCAAACAATTAAAGAGTCATGAAAAAAATTCTCACCCATGACTTAGAGCTTGCCGCAATCGTACACGCCTTGAAGACTTGGTGCCATTATTTATATGGAGAGACCTTTCAGATCTATACCAATCACAAGAGTTTGAAACATATATTCACTCAAAAAGATCTCAACATGCGTCAGAGAATGTGGATAGAACTTCTTAAGGATTATGATTGTGATATCTTGTACCATCCGGGTAAAGACAACGTGGTAGCCGATGCACTCAGCAGAAAAAGTGCAGGTATCTTAGCCCATTTGATAATCTTAGAATGCAGGCAAATTGGGGCTACACAACATGTTTTATTTCAGGACTTGAGGAAAGTCACATGTTTGGGCCATTTGACTGTCCAGCCTGAGTTAATCCAGAGAATAAGGGAAACTCTGTCAGCTGATCCCACGTTAGTAGCGCTCAAGAACAATGCAGAACAGGGAGTCAGCTCAGAATTCCGAGTCTCCGCCGATGGGTTACTCTGATTTCAGAACAGGGTGTGTGTTCCAAGTGACAGTGAGTTAAAGAGAGACTACATGACAGAGGCTTATAGCTCAAAATTTGTCATGCATTCCGGAGGCACCAAAATGTACCAAAGCATGCGACCCCAATTTTGGTGGAATGGGATGAAAAGGGACAGTTGACTTTATGTCTAAATGCTTGGTATGTCAGCAAGTCAAGGCAGAGCATCAGCGCCCAGGCGGGTTACTTTAGCCTTTGTCGATCCCAGAGTGGAAGTGGGAACATATCACCATGGACTTCGTGACAGGGTTACCTAAGGCATACTCAGGACATGACGCCATCTGGGTAATTGTTGATCGGCTTACCAAGTCTTCCCACTTCTTAGCCATCAAGATGACCGATCCCTTAGACAAGTTGGGAAGAATGTATATCCGAAAAATAGTCAGACTGCATGGAGTCCCAGTGACAGTGGTGTCCGATAGGGATCCCAAATTTACTTCTCGGTTTTGGAGTAGCTTTCAGCAAGTCATGGGAACAAAACTGTCCCTTAATACTGCCTTCCACCATCAGACTGATGGACAATCCGTACGCTTGAGGATATACTTCGAGCTTGTGTCCTTATCTCTAGGGGCCATTGGGACGACCATCTGCCCCTGATAGAGTTTGCCTACAACAATAGCTACCAAACGAGCATTGGCATAGCTCCGTATGAGGCGTTATATGAGCGCCCATGCAGATCGCTGATTTGTTGGGAAGAAGTGGGCGATAGAAAATTGTTCAGACCGGAGCTGGTAGAGGAGACTACATCCAAGATAGTTAAGATCAGAAGGAACATTCAGATGACTCAGAACAGGCAGAAGAGTTATGCGGACACCCGAATGAGAGATTTAGCGTTTGAGAAAGGCGACTGGGTGTTTTTTAAGGTCACTCCTTTCAAGGGAATTAGTAGGTTCGGCAGGAGGGGAAAACTGAACCCCCGATTTATTGGACCATTTGAAGTTTTAGATAGGATTGGTACCGTCGCCTACAGACTAGCACCACCTCCAGAGCTTTCCAAGATCCACAATGTGTTTCATGTGTCCATGCTACGCAAGTACAACTTGGACCCCTCATATGTCTTGGCCCACGAACCACTCCCACTCCAGGAGGACTTATCCTACGAGGAAGTACCAGTCGGCATTACGGATCGAAAAAGTAGATTACTCCGCAACCGGGAAATATCCTTTGTAAAGGTTGTATGGCAGAACCACACACTAAGGGAGGCTACATGGGAGCTAGAATCAGACTTTAGAGTCCAGTACCCCAGTTGTTCAATTGAGAGTAAGAGACAAATTTGAGGGACTAAATTTCTTTTAAGGGGGAGAGAGTTGTAACACCTAAAAATGTCTTTTCATTTTTATTATTATTATATTATATTATTTTATTTTATTTTAATTTATTATATATAAATATAATTTAGTGTTAATAGAATCTAATTTATTTTATTTTATTTTAATGGAAATAATAATAATAAAAATGGGTAAAAATTATTTAGGAATTTTTTTTAAAACAATTTTGGAGAAAATGGGTGAAATTTTGGGTTCTGGGGTATTTTTGAAAGAAAAATCAAAAATTGGAGGTCAAAACGCAATTTAGAAAAGTTGTGCCACGCTAGCTACCCGGTCAGCAGCCCCGGCCAACCAGGATGCGCCAAGTGGCAGAGACGCTGACGCGAGAGGCCTCGCGGGAGGAAGCCACGTAGGCAATCTGCGTGCGCGCGATTGAATGACTGAGATTCGTTCCCGTGCACAGGGATGACCCATATCAAAAACGCGCACGGACGGTCTAGATTGAATCGCGCACGGACAGCCTAGATTGAATCGCGATGAACGACCCAGATTCATTCTCTATTTAATCACGATCGGACGGTTCCGATTAAAAGCGATGGACGGCTCAAATTAAAAGCGGATGGGTATAAATAACCTCATCTACACCTAAACTCTAACCTTAGCTGCTAGAGCCCCTCGCCTGAGAAGACAGCCCAGCCGCCGGGGAGTCGACCATCGTTACCCGCCGTCATACCGGAGCAATTTTCGGCCGTCAAACGAGGAAATTTTTTTACTATTTCCTCATAATTTGATTCTAAACCCACCTATTGCCAAATCAAAGCGAAAGCACCGGCCAATTGACCTGAAAAAGCCGCCAAAGCTCAGCGGCGCCGCTGCGAGGTGTCTCAGTTTTTGCCTCCGATGAGGCCCTTCCCTATTCCCGTTCAATGTGATTTTTTCACTGTTATGATCACCGTTTCCTCCTCTATAGGTTGACCGGAGCAAAACACCCAACCCGACGTGAGCCGGAGGTGCCGCCGCACCGGAGAGCCCCCACCGCCGATAAGTTTCGATTTTATGTGTTTTTTCGACCCATCGAGGGCCATAAGTGTGTATTTTCACAGGAACCAATGCAAGTTTGGCTGAGTAGGCCCTGGGTCTGATTTTTGGATTGTTTGGGACATGTGTAGGTACCATAAGCGCGTTTCAGTTTCTGAAAAAAATTCAGAGAACTTAGGGACTGCCCGTAAGCGCAGTGAAAATCTAGCTTTCGGCATCAAATCAACTAAGGGCCCTTTACTCTATTTCCTATCATGGAATTAAAGTTCGAATAAATGGTAATACTATATTTTGTGCAATTAATAGATATGCATAATTAATTAAGGTTGCTAATGGAGCCTGAAATCATACATTATTCCCTGTCGATTCCTGCTTGATTTATTTTACAGTTTAAATATTATATAGTATCTGGTTTATTTATTCTATAGTTTTAAATGTATGAATCACTATTTACTTCACTACTGTTTGATTTTGGGAATCTAAGATATGCTTGCTTTGTTGGATGCACGTTACTTGTTTATGTATTTATATTTGTGTTGGTAACGGAGACTAAGGACAAATAGGAATGGGATGTGATTTGATAAATGGATAAGATGACAGTCTCACTAGATATCCTGGGAGATGGTCGACGGATCGGGTTTATAGGGAACTTTACCGTGAACGTTGTCTCATACCGGACGGGGTATTGAGACTTGGTCATTTGGTGCTCATACCGGACGGGGTATGGGGACGGCCCGCTTCACCCTTATACCGGACGGGGTATTGAGGTTTATTGTTTTGGCACTCATACCGGACGGGGTATGGGGATGGTCTTGGAATTAAGATTGTTTTAAAGGGAATGGTTCACGTGTAGTGGGGACCCCTATGAATCTCCATGGATACTAGCGGACTGGCGAAAAACAAGAAACGGTGATAGTCAGTTATTGTTAATGAATACGGGTTTATGATGTGTTTTATGTTACTGTTTATGTATGAAATTGTGATTTGTATAATGTTATTGTTTTTATAGGTTATTTTCACAGGTTCTCCAAGGGTAAGAAAAATGGTATTTGTTTTATTTTAAATAACTGCATTGGTTTAAAATTTACTTCTGTGACGGTAATATAGTGTGATGTCTTCATTGAGGTAGTGTAGCTTATTCCTTATTTAAGCATATCAGATCAGGAGGACCTGGTTCCCGAGCCCGATCCACAAGAAAACTTCGAGTAAGAGATATTAACCTTAATTTTTTATTTCGCTTCCGCACTCAGATTATTATATGTATTTCTTTTTGAATTTCCGGGGGTCGTTACAGCCACCCTTCGTCAGAGAAGAACCAAACACCGGAGAAGGGACCGACCGTCGACCGCTGTCGTACCAAAGCCACAACTGATCGCCAAAAAAGTTAAAAATTCTCTCTATCCGCTCAGAATTTGATTCCAAGTACTTCTATGGCCAAATCGAAAAAAGAGTGACGGTAGGTGAGGGGGTAAAGCCCGGCGGAGCTGTTACAGCTAAAATCCCAAAATTTCTCTGATGAGCTCCTTTTTGAATTTCGTTTTACGTAATTTTTTGATCATTGTGTTCACCATCTTTTTCTGTGCAGAGTAGCTGAAGAAAGAACCTCAGTAGCGAAGGAGGACTGGCGAAGCCGTCGCACCTGGAGTTGCCCCCCATCGGCAAGTTCGATTTTTTTGTAATTTTTTGGCCAACCGAGGCGTCTAATGTGTTTATCTGTAGGAATACGACCAAAACTTGTCAAAACCTATTAGGTCGAGGTAAACTGCTGCCGTGGGCAGCGGAGTTGACGCCGAAGCACGGTCGCGCTGCCATGCTGGAACCTCAGAATTTGTTAGAATGAGTTTTGGACATCGAATTTTGATTTTTTGGAGTATTTTTAGGTATGCGACGAATGTTTTGAATTCTACACGAAAAATTTAAGGAACTCGGTACCCGTTAGGAGACGTAGTAGACAGCTCGACGTCTCAAACGTTGATCTTGGTAAGAATTCCCCACTCTTTTCTCCGTTACGGTAAATTGAGGTTTAACGATGTATAATTTTATATTTTTGTGAGAAATTAAAAAATCTTAAAAATTATTATATATTATTAGTGGAGTCGAATTTGATTAGTTCACAATTATTTTGATTTTCTGTACTGTCCTACTTGCTTGATTTTTGTATAGTACATGTTCTTAAATTATAATTCAATACTCTTATCCTGTACTGTCCTATTATTTTTGTATATTTATATTATTTTTTTGTGTATTTCTATTATGCAAATTATTTATATATTAGCTTATATTCCTATATTAATATATTCTTATAATTTTTGTATATTTTTATTCGCTATATTAATTTCAATCATGCTCTTTTTAATATATACCTAATCAATTTTTTTAAAAAAAATGCATAATCCTATAAGAACTTTAAAAATGAAAAGAATTTGTGAAGAGCATAATTGAGAGAACTGAGAGAAGAAGAGAATTTTAAGGAAGAGAAGGAGAAAATTTGCAGGAAGAAGAGGATCTGGCCATCTATTAAATTTTTAGTTAATTTAGGAGAAATATTGAATTAAGAAAAGATTATGAAGGTATAAATAGATACAAAATTTTTTACCACTCAAAAACTATCGAATTGGTGGTTTGTAAAAGTAGGTAAAATGGTAGTTTGAAGAATCATACAAGAACAATAAAAAAATCATACCATATATTTGGAAGTGGATTAAAACAAGAAAAAACTATGTCAGTACCATATCATATATTAATAAACCACAATCCAAATAAATTGTAACAATATCAATTGTTTGAGTTTAATTCCTAATTACCCAATCAAATCAATAAATTTCTACCTTAGCTATTATACTCATATCAAAAGATAAAAAAATTGAGCTGACACTTTATGTAATGCCCCAGAACTCTCGATTTGAAGTATAATTCATGCTCATATCATTTTCATGCAGTGGGCTCACAAATATACAACCCATAGCTCAAAATTTATAATACAAGCTAACATCCCATGTAATATATACAGTGATTATATATACAGAACATAAGATCAAAATTTAGAGTTTAACAAAATAAAACGAAAATTTTTCGAATATACACAAAATATACAAAATAGGAACCCTTTTTATAGGTTATACTTGTCTGTCAACAGTTCTGACTCTTCTTTCTCATCTGAAAAATATCAAGATGAAATTTAATGAGTTTCACCAACTCAATAAGTATTTCTGTCTTCTCAACCTAGATAAGATTTCATGCAAAACATATAATATGAGATAAATGCAACAGTAATATTTCAATGCAAAATTCATTTATTATTTTCACCACTTATATGTTTCTGATCAAAATTTTAAATTCTCTCGAATATCATATACAATTCTTAAATGTATATCTACATACTCTCGAAAGAATATAGATACACTTGAATATTAATCATAATCTCGAAACATAATCACACACACACGAAAGATTACATATACACTCGAAATGTCATTTCTAAGGTTTTATCACGCGATGCCGTTTATGTCGTCATCGAGAAAAGGCGAAATGGATCTCTCCATCGTGTGGATAGCACACACACAAATCTTACAAGAACCACAACAGGTACGTTAACTTGGTGATCCACACTCACAAATACTTATCCACGTCTGGATTAAGTTTCAGACTCTATCCATGTGTAGGTTCACCATGTTCGCTGAACTTCAGCCACACACACACTCCCCTCATTGATTCAGACTAAACGAGGAGGTATTCAGGGTCCCTACGCTATTCACTCCTACCCTCTCAATAATAAATTCTTATCTATTTACCTCTTATTCTGTTTTTTTCTGAATTTTTAATTGATCATTTCACAACCTCAATTATTTCTTTTGCTTTCTGTTTTTACCTTTTTATTTTATTTCATTTTTCTTTTCAATTTTTCACTTAATTAGGATTTTTTTTTTATTTTTTAATTTCGTATTTCATCAATTCAAATAACTCTCAGTCCATTAGATCTGCTTTCTGGTTTTGTCTTCCTCATAGGGTTCCAATTGCTTAGGTTTACTAATGATAATTTGAGTTCTGTTTTTTATCGAAAATTATGTCAATGTCCGTTCAAATTTTAAAATTCATAATTTTAATGAAATAAATATACTTTTCGAAATTCAAACCCGATTGAAATTTAGAAGTACTTACACTCTTATGTGTATTTCTGGATCTGTCTGAATGTTCTAATTTTTCTGTACATACGATATAAATTAATTAATATATTTTGAAATATTAAAAATTAATTTAATAGAATTACAGATTTCAGTCACCACCCAACGGAATGCCCGAAATTATCGGGATCCGCACCCGAAAAACCTTTCGGCTTCTCGTTTGGCGAATCAAATTTTTGTTTTTTGAAAAAGACTTTCCACCTTCCCTGAAAGTGAATCAGAACCCCAAAATGATGGATTGGGTTCCCATGCTCGGGGAAGACCCTTTGGCTTCCTAAATGGATTGGCTTCCCCACACCCGAGGAAGGCCCCTCGGTTCCTGATCAGGTGAGTGGCCCAACTGAGCCTGTGCAGCCAACCTGACACAGGCCTCGTTCCACCACCGTTCAAACCATCACCCAAAACACATAAACAAACGATTTTACCTTCAGTGCGAGTGGTTCAGCCTTGGGTTGGCTCCCACTCATCTTCTCTCGGTCACCCCGCGACTCTCTAACTTTCAAACCTGCACACACACACACATGAATACCCGTTTGGTCAAAAACACACACCGAAAGAGGAAAAAGAATGCACCTGGCTCAGGTCATTGCTCGAAAAATTCGAACAACCTCAGTTTGGATTTCGCCATCAGACAGTGCTCCTCGACTGCAATTTTCTTTCCTTCCCTTCCCTTCTCTTCGAATTTTCGCCTCTGTGACTCTCTCTCTTCTCATCCCCCTTTTCATCCTCTTCCCACTCGGCCACTCTTTTTCTTCCCTTCCTCTCTTTTCTTCTCCCTTCCCCTCTTCCTTTCCAGCCTTTCTCTTCTTTCATTTCGCTTTTCTCTCTCTCGGCTTCCCCGTGTGAAACCCTCTCTTCCTTCTTTCCCCGATCGCCCGTCTCTCCTTCCTCTCGCTTTTTTGACTTCTCTCTCAAATGAAGAAAACCCTAATCTCTTTCCCTTCTAGACCCATTCTCCCAGCCATTGGATCTAACAAGCTCGATCTGAGTCATCCGTTTTCTTTTAAATCTCCTCCATTCGATCTATTTCAGCAGTCTGATCTGGGCAGTCCATTTTTTTTATTTTCTTTGCCCCATTCCACTTCTTCTTATTTATGTTTTTATCTCATTTTTTTTTCATTTGTTTTCATTTAAGTCATTCAATTTAAATAACCTTCAAGATTCTTGAAATTTTTTCATTTAAATATAATTTTTAATTTTTATTCATTTTTCTTATTTTCTTATTTATTTGGAAATGGATGTTACACTTTAGCTATCAAAAGATTAAAAAATTGAGCTGACAAATGGGATTTTAAAGATACAAAAACCTAATTCTCTTTCTCTTTTTTTTATTCACTTGCATATTCATAATCTTATTAGTTTCTTTGAGAATTTACCATCCACTGCCTGTTTTCTCAAGCACAGAAGTCCTGTTAAGCTTATTATGATCCTCTTCAAAGCTCCATACCTCTGAGTACTCAACACTAAGATGTCACCTATTTAACTAAACTAAAATGTTTATCATTTTGTTTTTTTTCTTCCAAGTGACAAATTTGAAATTTAAATGCTTCTGTTGTGATGTCTCCAATTGATTTTAGATGGTGAGCGTGTGCAAATTTGTAACAACTTCGAGAAATTGTTGCATTTGAATTTGATCAATGCAAGCTATACTTTACACATTTTTTCCATAATAATTTGAAGCTAGTAGTTTGAATTTGCTTGGTATTTGTTGCCACTTCAAAATTTTTATTTTAATCAATCTCAAGCTATACATTTATTATGCCAGTGAACAACCAAAATCACATACCAATAAATTTTGGATTTATGTGAAAGAAAAAGAAAAAGAAAATGCACATAATAAAACAAATAAAGGCCTCGAAGTTAGGTTAACTTTATGATATGGGAATTAAAAAAAAGATAAGTTAGATTTAGATAATACAAATTAGAGAATGAGCACAGCCATAAAAGAAGAGAAGAAACATTCACATCAAACTACAATCAAAGATCTTGGTTTAAATGCCTTGAAAACTAGGCACTTATTCCATTTGTTGCTCAAATAGAAGCATTAATTCCAATTCTATTGAATTTGCAAATAAACAAATGAGAGGTTCAATTGGAACAAAAGCTGGAAAATAAAAACTTTTTATTACAGAACTTTGAGGTAATGGTGTCAAAAAGAAAAATGATACTTGTGAAGTATTTAGAGAACTATCCATGCTCATTTCCATAATTCTCCCTTAAAAAAAGAGTTTTACCTTATTTTCGAACTCAAGTTTAATTAGGGCAGCTTACAGATGTTTTTCTTGGAGGGATATGCCTTGTCTTTCCTTCGTTGTTGACATATTTGCTCAGTGGATCTTTCACCCTTCAATAAGTGATCATTCCTTAGCTCTTGCAGCTTTCTCTTGTGGTTTTTGTTTCTTCTATGAGTTTTTAACGAACTTTTTAATGAGTAATTTCCTATTATGATGGAGCAATATATAATTGAACTTGTTATTTGTTTGCAAGAGATGATCTTCATGCAAGTTACTGTTCAATTTACCTTGAGATTTAGTTCAAGTGATTGCGTATTCCCTATTGAAATTGTTTATTTTTGCTTTTTGCTAGCTTAATTGTTACTCATTTCCCACCCACTGGTCCAAACAACGAATATTTTTAAGCTTTTCCTTTGTTAATCCAACTTTTTTATAGCGACATTGCAAATTGAAGTCCTGTTGACCCTTTTTGGGCCAATGCCAAAATGTCATCCTTGCAATCCACTCTTGATCCTCGTTGAATAAGACCAATTTCACAAATCGCTTCCCCAAGGGACCAAGGTCTTCGTGGTTGGAACTCCACGATTTATCAGCCCAAAAACCCCTCTTCTTCATCCTCTTTTGTTATCACTTTCAACTAAACGGAGAGATCATAAGGCCAAATAATATGGATTTCTTGAGGAAATCTAGATGACTAACAGTTTAGAAAAACTTGAATTGGCAAGAAATTTTTGAACAACAAAGGGATTATTGAGAATGTTAAATTGTATTTTTTTTTTCTTTTCTTAATTGAATATCTTTGAAGTCTACATTATTATGTTTAGTATCAGTTAAAGTATTATCTAGTCAAATATACTTATTTGATGTGGTAGAAGAAATACATGTATATATCATGATTCAGTTGTAAAGATCCTCAAATTAAAAACTTTTGTTGTATTAAAGAGTTGTGTTTAGCGGTAGCCCGATGATTAATGATAGAAAGGATATATATTTTGTATTGTAATATTTCATATTAATGTGCATTATTTTTAATCTATGAATATAATTTATAAAAAGAAAAAGGAAAGAGAGAGACAGAATTCAAATGTTTAAATTTCAGTTTTGATACTTAGTAAGTGATTAATCACTTCAGAAGACTTCCATGAAAAGATATAAAAAATTAAACAACTATTTTTCTATATTCTAGTAATAAAGTGAATTTAATCAGTGATCCAACCAGATCAAAACTTGAAAAACGAAGAAATCCAACTAGTATGCATAAACATTCTTGTTGACTATCTTGATGTAGAAATATAATCCTTAAATTAAGATTCCAATTGTGAAATAAAAAAAATCTAAGTTTTTTCAATCCAAAACTACAAATTGAATTGAATTAAAATTTGAAATATAAGTTATTATTCAAAATATACTGTTATGTACATATGTATGTATATGTGAAATGGTAGCTTATAAGTAAATAAAAAATTAGTTAGATCTAAATTTAAGATCTATAATAGATTTCAATTTAGTTGTTGGTAAAATTTGAATTATTTTGTCTCTGAGTTGAATTGAAATATTTAAATTTTAAATCGTAATTTTCTAATAACAATGAACAAATTAAGATGATAAAATAAAACAAATTCAAAAATTCAATACAAAATTCTATTTTCATTTTTCTTCTTTTCCTTGTTAATTACGCAAAAATTTATACAGCAATAAAAACATACATAATTTTGCGTTTACCAAGTCAACTATATCCAAACTTAGAATCCAATTACGGATGATCTAAGATTTCCTAAGTAAGTTCTAAGATCTATTTTTCTGTTTCTTTTTCAGTTTTATTTATTATCTTTTAAGAAAAAAAAAAAAAGAACTATTATGGTTTTTGCAGTTAATAATATAATTAATTCTCGAATATAAAACATGCGTTGGCTTTTCCAAATTGAAACAAACTTTCTCCTCCACCAATCAACCCCGATGCAACGTCTCCTTCCCATGCAAACCCTAAAACTACTCCACATTCACCTCTCCACTTCTTTTGCCATTGTGACGACCCTCATTTTCCCATGGAGGGGCGGGTCTCTCCTTCCACCGCCCCCGCTGACGATGACAAACCCGATGACCCTCCTATCTTCTCACCTATCTTCCGTCAAATGACAGCCCCTGTCCATCCCACCTCCGCCGCTGATAACCCTTCATGGCGTAGACTTTATTCATTCAACCCTACAAACCCTTCTGCTCATTTGCGTACACCCACCAACCCTAATGACCCTTCCGTTAACTGGCGTAAATTATCAGTTCATTCTCCTCTCCCTTCGCCTACACCCGCCAACTCTATCTCAAATGACCCACCTCGTCACTGGCGTAGACCTTCCCTCAATGGCACCAATCTTCCGCTGGCTCCGCCTCCCGACAACCCTCAAGAATTAGAAACCTATGTCGTCCAGGTCCCCAAGGATCAAATCTACCGTGTCCCACCGCCAGAAAACGCCAAGTATGTCGAACAATTCAAGAATACAACCAAGAATGAGAGATCACCTCATTGCCGGCGGTTCTTGTGGGTTTTCATAGTGGTGATTGCTCTCCTTATTATGATCGGAGCCATTGTTGTGACCCTGAAGGTTGTGTATAACCCAAAGGCTCCGACTTTCACCATTGTCAAACTTAGTCTCCAAAAACCCATACCCAAACCATCATATGACACCCAATTATACAAGATATCATTAAAAGTAAATAACCTGAATGAAAAAACTGGGTTAGACTACAATGACGACGAGGGTGGTGGCGTCAAGTTATATTTCAAGAATCACAAGCTTGGGGAAGGGAACTTTCCAGAGATTGCGCAAGATGCCAAGGCTTTAACCACCATAAACTTCGAGCTCGCCGACGGCTTGATGCAAGCGCCCAAGAGCAAAACCGCATTGCTGGTGCTAAATATGAACGTGAGATTGGGTATCCGGGTCGGGTCATGGATATTGTGGTCCAAGAATTTGGGTGTCACCTGCGATATGAAGGTTACCGAATTGGGGGTTAAAACGACTATTCTGTCGCAAAAATGTCATAGCCAATTCAAATGATGATCGCTATATATAGGGAGTTGATGGAGACGATAATGATCAAATGCATGGGGGGTCTGTTCGTGGAATTCATCTAGGAAGAACGTGAAGATATATATAATTGATATGCGATGAATGAAGACATTATAATGTTGTATGATCAACATTCAGGTTTTACGTTTTTAAGAAAAAATTAATTTAATTAGAAAAACAAATTTGAATGTTTTTTTTAATCATGAATATTGTAATGCATTCCTCGTTCTTAAGTTTAACCACGACCTATACTCTTGAGTAAGATTTTTTCGTTAGCAATTAATTAGAGATTGCTCTTAAGAGCTCAATATTTCTTCCCATTGTTTCTAGAATTTGTTCATATTTATTCAATAAGTTGTCACAGAATAGATTATTTGTTCTAAACATTTTAATTAATTTTAGCTATATAGAATTAATCTAATGTCCAAAACATTAAGAAATTCAACGATTTTGAAATTCATGTTCTGATCTCTTCACAACTTCAAAAGGCTGCCAGTCCATATAACAATCGAATAATATTCACTTTTTCCCAGTTCAAGATGCAATTAAACTTTAATTAGAAATACTAAAATTATTTCAGCTAATTTTTTATTTTTCCTTTATTATTTTTATTGAGTAATTCCTAGCCCATATTTCCTACGCCCTAATTTTTGGAGCCCAAATTGATGTCCACCAATTTTTTTAAGAGGAAAAAAAAAAAAGCATTTAATATTTATTGGCTTTTTTTTTTTAACAAACCAAACCAAAACGAACTTAGTTAATTAATTTCATAAATTTATTAGATTTAAATATCTACTTCTTAATTTGGTTTCTGTTTTGTTTGCTTGCTTGCTTGCTATTCGTTAAAATGAACAAACGGTGTAAATTCTCATGAAATACCAAAGAAAATATAGTGTATGAGTTCGTACATAATTAACAATCTTGAAGTAATTAGGTCTTGTTATCTCTATGTTGATTACTCATTTTATATTTTACATTATAATTAGAGAAATTTTTGGTTATTACTGAACGATTTAGGTCTTCATATATTCCTATATAATTATTTTTATATTTTTATATTTATTGTGTGATTGCCCACGCACATACTTATTTCTTAACGAAATAAATATATATATATATATATATATATGAGATAAAGGTAAAAATCATACACCTCTATTATTTACTCAAGTGTTACTATCATATAAAAATTAAGAAGATGTTTTTTCTTTTTTTTTTTTAAAAAAAAAAAAGATAAAGAAAACAGAGTAGGATTAAAGTAGAACATGAAAAACGCACGCACACACACACACATATATATATATATATGTATATAAACAAACAAACAAACAAAAAAGTGATAATGCATGTGTAGGATATTTCAACATAAAGCAAGGGAAGTAGTTTAAAGTTAGTGGTACTTGAAAAGAGTGTTGGATTAAAGGTTGGAAACTTTAAAGAACCATTCACTAATTATTAATACACAATGCCAACTTTTCCCCTCGACCAAAAAAAAAAACAACAAATAATATATATATATATATATATATATATATATGTACGTATATGTTCACTTTACAACTTAGTAATAATGGAAGTTTTTAAAGCACCTTCTCCTTTCTCTTCTTTTTCTTTCCTTTTAACCTGCACATGCTCACTTCTAAACTATATATACATATAAAAATATCTATACACTGGTTAACTGTACTACATTACTTTAAGATGAGAGTCTTAAAATAATGTTTCATTTTGGTTCAAAACTCTGGAATTATATTAAAGTATTCTGCGTCTATCTCTATAATATATGTGTGTGTGTGTATATATATATATACATGAGTGTGAGTGTGTATATATATATATATACATGAGTGTGAGTGTGTATTTGTACATAAAATTAATTATGTTCGATGAATAGTGTTCAACTATAATGGGTATTATATGTGTATCTATATATAAGTAATTAACTCTTACTTTGACTAATATGAAGCTGGTTATACTACTCCTGCAATATCTGTAGTGTGTTTTGGTTTGTTTGTATAGGTATTATTATATGATTACAATTAGTGTAAAGAATTCTATTGGGAGTTCGATAGCCTTTTGCTAATAGCGACCCATTAATTAATATAAAATATAATTATAAGATCTTGGCTGTAACCCAAACACAACACCCCGTCCATTTAACACTATATATATATATATCTCTCAATCTTATTATTGATTTCTATTTGCGTGCATTAGTGTCAAATTATTTTTTTTAATCTTTTAATCAACCTAAAATGATTATCATGATTACTATCACTTTTAAATTAGCTTTCATTTTTAATTTTTATATATATATATATATTTCTTTTGCAAAAAAAATCATAGTTCATTTAAACTCATTCTATTATTCTAAAACGAGGTATTCTATAAATAAAATTATGCATGTCAGATTGATGGATATCAGAAAGTATAACTTAATATGAATACATGGAAATTGTCTGGAAAATATTTCAAATTTTTTTGAAAAAATAAATATTTATTTCATAAAAATGTACCTATATATATGTACGTATATATATGGTACATTGCTGCTTTAGGTCGGCTCCTTTAGTTCATGGATCAATATATTTCATACAGTCTGACAAGATATGAGAAACCTACATGTATGCATCTGTTCCCCATTATTAAGGCATCTAGGTCACATGGATTCCCATGTGACCAAACGAGCTAGGCACATTAGATCAACCATATGTATATGCCCAGTCAATATATAAAAAAAATAAAGAATATTACACTACAACTCATATATAGATCACACGTATAAAGTACATGTATGCTATAAAATTCATGTCGCACGTATAATATATAGTTTTTGTATCTAGACAAATTCAGAGACAGCATCCAATGACTGATGTGGCTCGACCCTCGATGCAGGCTGGGAGCGATTCTCAAGGCCGGCTACACACGTGTCAAAAACCCATTGCGTGTAATGCTATACACACGACACGCATGCCAGAGGACCATCCCTAGCCAACATGAGCTCTGGTACTGCCAATTGAAAAAGGTTCAACGCCATGTTTTGTATAAATATAATATATATATATATACATATAATTAGCCTTTAATTAATCTTTGGTATCTGATACATCATAAAATATTTTCCTACAAGTGTAGAAATGCATGTTTGGGTTGGTGGGAGCATTGGGGATTAGAGTCATTATAACCTAGTGACTACCTCCTATATAAATAGTATTATTTTATATATACAATCATTTTGAAAGGAAATATAATGTCAATAGTTTTTAATGGATGGGCCAACGATACACTAACTTCATCTTTTAAATATTATATATATGCATGTAAATAGAATATTGAGCATTCTGTTTAATTTATTTGTATTAAAAAATTAAAAATTTTGTTGCTTGATTAAATCAGGATGAGTTACGCTGCTGGCTCACAAAATGAAATAAATTTAAATTTATTTTAAAGAATTGATTCGGGAATCATAATGTGTTTATCTTTCTCCTTCACAATATGATCAAATATCAAAAAGTAGTCTTAATAATTGTTTTGCTAGTCTACTCCATTGTGCATGTGCAAATTTAAGACATAATATTATAATCATCTTTGTACAGTAAATCAAATTTTTTAGAAACCTGGTAAAGTTTTAGAAATAAATAGTGATAATAGGAGTACAACCTATATGTGATTTGATGTGTTGCTCTTAATAGGAAGTCAAACTAAACATTCTAAAATATAATTGTCCTAACCAATATCCCAATTCGATGATTACTTAAAAACTAAGAAAAAATTACACCGTAAAAAAAATAAATAAATAAATATATCAATAGACTATAAAGTGCTTTTTCTTTCATGAAGAAAAAAGAAAAAGGAGGAAAGGTAGGTAGTTTTGTTGGATTGGGGGGGTAGGGTTTTGTCATTTGTGCCAATAATTGAAGGGAAACGAAGGCATAGTTTAATAGAGTTAAGGGCACCAATGATGAGAGTTTGGGTTGAATCTAGTGGATTCCATCTTCCCACTACACCCCCTAAGAAAAAAAAAAAAAAAACAAAGGAAAGAAAAAAAGAGAGAAGGAGGGAGTGGGAGGGGGAGGTTGGGACTTGGGAGTGCATATAATTCCAAAATCCCCTTACATTTTCCTTCACATGAAACAAACCTTTTAAAGTGGATTCCAACTCCTCATTTCAACCATTTTTCAATAAATTAATTCCTCTCTTTCTTCCTTACCTAGTGCCTTCGTTTTTCCCCTTTCCATAACCTAACAACAAATTTTCATATATGCCTTTCCTTATCAAGTAATATAATCATAATTATTATCTTAATTTTAAGCTAAGAGTAATTGATTTATTAAGAGATTAAATAGTAAGATAAAGTTACATAGATAATTTTGTGGTGCATGGTCTATATTTTTTATTAAAAAAATAAAATTCTAATCAGTTGGTCTAATTATGTTTTAAATGCTTGTTATTAAATTTTAGTAAGGTTTAAATATTATTTTTAAAGATTATATAATATTTTCATGTATTTTAGAGAATATCTTATTATACTTGATTTTATCTTATTATCATTTTAATTATCATTTTTATCTTCTTAACATTTATTTTTTAAATTTATAATGAGCTTTTGATCATTTGAGAAATTTTGGCTATCTTTAAATATATTTTAAGGCCATACTAACTGCAAGTTATTAGATATAATGACTCAGTTATACTCTTTCATGAGTTAATAGTTTTTTTTCCAGCTTCGTGAAAATATATGTAACGGCCCCGTAAATAAAAGGAAATCTATATATTTATTCTAAGTACGGAAGCAAAATAAAATAGATTATGATTAACATCCCTTA
Organism: Carica papaya; assembly: GCF_054855325.1. Lineage (NCBI taxonomy): Eukaryota > Viridiplantae > Streptophyta > Magnoliopsida > Brassicales > Caricaceae > Carica > Carica papaya. The sequence goes on along the minus strand of NC_142314.1, from coordinate 9,481,675 downwards.
TACAATAACTAAAACGAATTAACGTATGAAAGAATAAACCAACTTAAAGGAAATACTATGAATGAATGCTATAAGGAAAATTAATAAATTCTTTGGCTTCTATTCGCCATCTTCCTGCAGAACGGGCTCGGGAACCAAGTCCTCATGATCTGAAATAGTTAGTAAGGAATGAGCTATACTACTCCAGTAAAGACATTACACTATCTCACTGTCACAGAAGTAAAGGTTGGTAGAAAACAAAAAACGACCAATGGAGCATAATTTATAACAAACTCATTTATCAATAATAAAAACCTTTACTGTCCACTTATCTCAGTGAGATTTATGAAAACGACCTATGGAAATAATAACATCATAAATATCATAAATTCATATATAATTTGTATCATAGTACGTGTCATACTTTTGTATTTCAATCATCAGATAACAAATTTCCTCTTTTATCAGTCTACTAGTATTCATGAGGATCCATAGGGGGTCCCCACTACACGTGAACCATTCATATTAATAACTTAATTCTAGGGCCGTCCCCATACCCCGTCCGGTATGGGCGCCAAAATACATAAAGTCTTCATACCCCGTCCGATATGAGAGACCACGTTCCCGGTAGGGTTTTTTATGGACCCGGTCCGTCCACCATCTCCCAGGATATCTAGTCAGGCTGTCGAAATTATCCATTTATCAATTCACATATATTTTTCCATTCTTTTCTTAATCTCAATTATCCAATCAATATAAATACGTAAACCAGCAACGCACACCAAAATAAGGCAACACAACATTGGGTTCACAATAATTCAAACCATAATAGATTAAATAGTTATTCATGTATACAGAACCACAAAATAAACAATCAAATACTATACTGCATTGAGACTGTAAAATACATCAAACAGAAACAGACCGACAAATACATCAGGTTCGGGCCCCATTAGAAATCTTAATTAATTATACATATCTATTAATTCATAAAATATCATTTAATCATTTATTAAACTTTAATGTCGTGATAGGAAGTAGGGTGAGGGATCCCTACTTGTTTCGGAGTCTGAAATCAGGTTCTCACTACGCCTACGGGCAGTCCCTAGATTCCCTGAATTTTTCTCCGAAAACTGAAACACACTTTCGGTACCTACACATGTCCCCAAAAAACTCCAAATCAGACTCAGGACCCTTTCGGCCAATTTTGAAAATTTCGGCACGGCGGCTCCGCCGTGCTTCGGCGACGGTGCCCCCGCCCGTGGCGGTGATCCTCCTCGGGTTGGCCGTTTTCGGTTGTTTTTGGCCGAATTCGACCAAACTTGCATTGGTTCCTGTGATAAAACACCCCTAGGGCCCTCGGTGGGCCAAAAAATTACAAAAAACCGAGGCTTACTGGTGGCGGGGCTCTCGGGTGCGACGGCTCTTTCGGCATGAGTTGTAGTTTGGTGTTTTGCTCCGGTCAAGCTGTAAAGAAAAGGATGATGGTCACGGTGGTATAAAAACTACATCGAACGGGAACCGGTAAGGGCCTCATCGGAGGCAAAAACTGAGGAAACCTATGACGGTGCCGCTTGGCTTCGGCGGTGTTTTCGGCTAATTGGCCGATGGTTTACCTTCGATTTGGCCACAGGGAGGTTCAACATTGTAAAATGAGCCAAATGGAGAAATTTTACCTCATTTGGCAGCCGAAAAATCCTCTGGTGCTGCGGGGAGTGGCGGTGGCCGGTTCCTCCGGTGGCTAGGTCGTCTTCTCCGGTGAGGGTTCTGGCGGCTAGGGTTTGGGGTTGGGTGTGGATGAGATTATTTGTAACCCTTCTCTTTTAATCTGAGCCATCTATCATGATTTAATCTAGACCGTCCGATCACGATTAAAATAGAAATAAATCTGGGCCGTCCGTGCGTGATCAAATCGGGAACGTCCGCACGCATGAAATCTGGGCCGTCCACGCGCGCCTTTGATTCGGGCCGTCCGTACGCGCGAGAACAGATCTGGGCCGTCCAATCGTGCGCACGCAGATCGCCCATGTGTCTCCGTCCCGCGTGGCTTCCCACGTCAACGTCCCTGCCACGCGGTGTGTTCTGGTTGGCTAGGGCTGCTGACGTGGCACTATTTTTTTAAATATCGTTTTAACCCTCGATTTTCGATTTTCTTTTCAAAAACACCCATAGAATCTAAATTTTCACCACTTTTTCGCAATTTCAATTTCAATTAAATCTCAAAAATAATTTTACCCTATTTTATTATTATTTTTATTTTTATTTCTTTTAAATTAAATTAAATTAAATTAAAAGCTTATAAATTAATTATTAAAATAAAATAAAATAAAAATAAAAATAAAAGAAAAATCTTTGGGTGTTACAACTCTCCCCTCCTTAAAGAAATTTGGTCCCCCAAATTTGCCTCTTACTCTTGGTCGAACAAATTGGGATACTGGGCTCTAAAGTCTGATTCTATCTCCCAGGTAGCCTCCCTCGGCAAGTGGTTCTGCCACACTACCTTTACAAATAATATTTTCCGGTTGCTGAGTATTCTGCTCTTTTGGTCCATGATACTGACTGGTACTTTCTCATAAGATAAGTCATCTTAGAGTGGAAGCGGTTTATGAGCCGAGACATGAGAGGAGTTCGGGTTGTACTTACGTAGCATGGATACATGGAACACATTGTGGAACTTGGAGAGCTCTGGAGGCAGTGCTAGTCTGTAGGTGTAACGCCCACTAATTTTATAATTTTTATTATTATTATTATTATTAATTTATTTATTTATTTTATTTAGTTTATTTTATACTTTTTGAATTTTAATTGATTTATTTAATTTAATTTAATTTAATTTAATAAAAATAAAATAATAATAATGATAAAATTGGGTAAAAATATTATTTGGATTTAATTGTAATTGATTTTGGGAAAAATGGGTGAAAATTTAGATTCTAGGGGTATTTTTGAAAAGAAAATCGGAAACTGGGGGTCAAAACGTAATTTAAAAAAATTGCACCCCGTCAGCGCCAGATCAACAGCCACATCAGCGGCCCAGTCAACAGTCCTGGCCAACTAGGACCTGCCACGTTGCAAGACCACGTCGACCCGGGAACGGGCCACGTGGGCGATCCGCGTGCGCGCGATCGGAAGGCCTAGATGCGTCCCTGCGCGCACGAACGGCCCAGATCAAGCGTGCGCACGGACGGCCCAAATGCACACGCACAGACAGCCCAGATTCAATCAAGTACGAACGGCCCAGATTTAATCAAGATGGACGGCTGTGATTAAAAGGCAAAAGGGTATAAATAAAACCCCCACACCTGACCACAAAAACCCTAGCCGCCTGCCCTCGCTGGAGAAGACGAACCAGACGCCGGAGGAGCCGGCTGCAACCACCCGCCGCCGTACCGGGGAGTTTTTCGACCGCCGATCGAGGTAAATTTCATACACCGGCTCGTTTTTCAATGCTGAGTTCCCCTGTGGCCAAATCAGAGCCAAAATCATGGCCAAACGGCCAGAAAACAAGGCCAAAACCCTGCGGCGCCGCCGCGCCCCTCCTCGGTTTTTGCCTCCGATGAGGCCCTTCCCGGCCTCCGTTTGATACAATTTTTATATCACCGTAATCACCATTCTTTTCTCTACAGGTTGATTGGAGCCAAATCACCAAAACACGAACCTCGCCGGAGAGCCGCCGCACCCGAGAGCACTGTCGCTGGTAAGCTTCGGTTTTTCGCAATTTTTTTGCCCCCCGAGGGCCCTAGGGTTGTTTTATCACAGGGATCGATGCAAGTGTGGCCGAATTCTGCCGAGAACGGCCAACCTGAGGCGAATCGCCGCCCCTTGCGGCGGCACCATCGCTGGAGCACGGGGTAGCCGCCGTGCCGGAATTGCGATATCGGCCGAAAGGGGCCCTGGGTCTAATTTGGGATTTTTTGGGACACGTGCAGGTACCAATAGTGCGTTTCAATTTTTCGGAAAAAATTCAGGAAAAATTAGGGACAGCTTGAAGGCGCACTGTAGAGCCGTATTCGGACCCCGAAACAAGTAAGGACTCCTCACCCTATTTTCTATTACGGTATTAAAGTTCAATAAATGATAAAACGGTATTTCATGAATCAACAGATGTGTGAAATTATTTAAGGTCGCTAATAGAGCCCGAGTCTGGTGTGTTTGTCGGTTAGCTATTGTTTGGCCTATTTTACGGTTTTAAGTGCAGTATGAGGTCTGATGTTTTCATTTCATAGTTTCGTTTGCATATATTACTGTTTTATTGATTATGGGTTGAATGACTGAGAACCCGATGTTGTATGTTGTCTTGTTTGGCATAAATTACTAGTTTGCTTGTTTGTGTGTGAATTGATGATGCTGACTGAGGAAAAGGGGAATGAAAGGTTATATAAATTGATAATTGTATAATGTGCTCAGCCTGACTAGATATCTTGGGAGATAGTGGACGGACCAGGTCCGTAGGGAACCCTACCGGGATTGTGGTCTCTCATACCGGACGGGGTATGAAGACACCCATACCGGACGGGGTATGGGGACAGCCCGTTTCACCCTCATACCGGACGGGGTATTGAGGTTTATAGTTTTGGCGCCCATACCGGATGGGGTATGGGGACGGCCCTGGAATCTGATTACAAGTGTTAAGGGTTCACGGGTAGCGAGACCCCTATGGATCCCCATAGATACTAGTAGGCAGGTAAATGAGGAAAAATATGTTGTGTAATGATTGAATTGCAAAAGGCGTGATAAATATTATGTTATACAGCTTATATGATTTCATGATGATGATAATATTATTGCTTTCGTATATTATTTTATGAATTTCACCGAGGTAAGTGGATAGTAAAGGATTTTATTATTGATAAAAGAATCTGTTGTAAATTATGCTCCATTGGTCTTTTTGTGTTTTCTACCCACCTTTACCTCCGTGACGGTGAGATAATGTGATGTCTTTACTGGGCTGGTGTAGCTCATTCCTTATTTAATCATTTCAGATCAGGAAGACATTGTTCTCGAGCCCGTTCCGCAGGAAGACGGCGAAGGGGACGCCTGAAGACTCCGTAGTTATATTTATAGCTTTTATTTTTGAGTTTCTCTTTTAGTTAGTTTGTTCTTTTATACTTTGAGCACGTTTTTGGTTTTAGTGTAAGGGATGTTAATCAAAAATTTTATTACGCTTCCGCATTTGACATTTTTAATACACATATTTCATTTTAAAATTCCGGGGCCGTTACAGTTGGTATCAGAGCCGCATTTCCTCGGACCCATCCCTTACACAATAGTGCCTTAGAGAAATACTCACCGATAGATCGTTACTCAACCATTCCTTCTGAATACAGGTACACGGAAATGAGGAGAGGAAGGCCCCCACTAAACTGAGCAGCCCAAGATAATTCGCTTCGGGAGGATTTAGACAGACTATTTGAGATGGTGGAAGCTCTCGTAGCTACCCAGCAAAGGCGAGAGGAGAGAAAGGAGTTACCCGAACCTCCTCCGCTATCGCAGGTTGAGCCCCCGCTACAGCAGGCTGATCCCGAGCCACCCCGGCAGGAGCCTGCTCCTCCACAGTACCACCCGGCACCACAGCCGCGGTACGACCTGGTACCACAACCACGGTACCACCAGGCACCGCCACAGCACATTCCAGTACCCCCACGACATCAGCAAGTTCCACCACAGGGCCCCCCAGTTCACCCTCAGCCGGGCCCAGTCCCTCTACCCCGGGACCCCGCTCATTCCTTGATCGACCCCGGCTTCATAGAGAGGTACAGAAGACTGAACCCTTCTACTTTTACAAGGGGATCCTCTTTTAAAGAGGCCTAATACTGGCTCGCAGAGACTAAGAGAGCTTTCAAGACCTTGGGAGTAGTTCCTGAGCAGAGGGCTGCCATTGCCTCCTACATGCTGGTAGGGGAAGCAATATGCTAGTGGGAGCTCAAGCGGACCACCCTGCCTACACCAGCTACTTGGGAGCAGTTCTTAGCGGCCTTCCACACGTAGTATCTCCCTAAACACATCCGACACCTGAAGGAAATGGAGTTTGCTCAATTGGTCCAGGGAAACATGACAGTGTCGGAGTATGCCCGTAAGTTCCTGGAGCTGGGCCGATATGCCCCGGAGACATTGATGGATGAGGGCCGAAAGGCCAGAAAATTCCAGTGGGGTCTCTGCCCGGAGATCAGACAGCACTTACTGGTAATGGAGCTCGAGACATATTCAGCAGTCATAGCAAAGGCGCAGATCATAGAAAGAAGCTTCGACACCCACCCTCAGCTAGCGGGGAGTTCCCGACCCTCAGCCCCGCTCCGCAGGCCAGCACCTACTGCGCCTGTCCAACCCAGTAAGAGGCCTAGACCTGCCATCCAGGCCCCTCTTCAGGCTACGGGGGCAGCACGTGGGAAGATCTGCCAGCACTGCGGTAAGGATCACGGGGACCGACCCTACTACCGCCTCAGCAACACTTGTCGCATATGCGGCAGTGCCCAGCACTATGCAAGGGAATGCCCGAGGAACCAGAATCAAAGAAGGCCTCCAATCCAGGGCAGAGTTTACAACCTTACCCAGAAGGATGCCGACGCAGACCCGGACGTGGTACATGGTATGTATACTATATCTGGCCACATTGCTCATGTTTTGTTTGACACTGGTGCATCATATTCTTTTGTTGGACAGGCGCAGTAGGTGCTGGTCTACAGGGTGGAATTGAGGGTTTGTGACTCCCTGATGATTGGGAAAAGGTGTTGAAACTCCTCTCCACAATCTGCGCCTTTGCAGGAACAGCTGAATATGCCTTGAGCTCTAGTACCAACAAATACCGCTTGATCTCTGAGCAGAGGCCCCACTAGAACCTCCTCGCCTTTCTGCCCTCATCCATCAATGTCTCAGGGGAGTATCGGCCCAACTCTAGGAACTTACGAGCATACTCCGACACTGTCATGTTTCCCTGTACCAACTGAATAAACTCCATCTCCTTTAAATGTAGGATGTGCTCGGTGAGGTACTCAACATGAAAGGCTGCTAGGAACTGCTCCCAAGTGATAAGCGTGGGTAGGGTGGTCTGCTTGAGTTCCCACCAACGATCTGTTTCCCCCACCAGCATGTAGGAAGCAAGAGTAACCCTTTGCTCAGGAACCACTCCTAAGGCCTTGAAAGCCTTCTCTATCTCCGTCAACCAGCAATGGGCATGTTTGAAAGAGGACTCCCCTGCAAAAGTGGAAGGGTTTAGTCTCCTGTACCTCTCTACGTAGCCCGGGTCAATCAGGGAAAGAGTTAGTTCCCGTGGAAGACGGACTGAACCGGGCTGAGGATAGACTGGGGGGCCCTGTGGTGGCACCTTCTGATATAGTAGGGGCACCGGATCATACTGTGGCGGTGCTGGGAAATACTTTGGCTAGGGCACCGGATAATACTGCGGCGGTGGTATTGAGTGGTACTGTGGAGGAGTAAGCTCTTGTCGGGGTGGCTCGGGATCCGCGCTGCAGCGGTGCCTCAAACTGTGGTAGTGGGCGAGGGTCGGGTAATTCCCTTCTCTCCTCTCGACTTTGTTGAGCAGTAATGATCCTTTCGAGCATCTCAAATATTCTATCAACATCCTCCCGAAGCAAATCATCCTGGGCTGCTCGGTTTAGTGGGGGTCTCCCTCTCCTCATCTCTCTGCCCTGCATTTCAAAAGGAAGGGTTGAGTAATAATTCTCAGTTTGGTATTCCTCTAAGTATTATTGTGTACGGGACTGGTCCGAGGAACGCGACTTTGATACAAACTGTAACGGCTCCAGAAATAAAAGGAAATCTATATATTTATTCTAAGTACGGAAGCGAAATAAAATAGATTATAATTAACATCCCTTACACAATAACCAAAACGAATTAACGTATGAAAGAATAAACTAACTTAAAGGAAATACTATGAATGAATGTTATAAGGAAAACTAATAAATTCTTTGGTTTCTACTCGCCGTCTTCCTACAGAACGGGCTCGGGAACCAAGTCCTCCTGATTTGAAATGGTTAAGTAAGAAATGAACTATACTACCCCAGTAAAGATATCACACTATCTCACTATCACAGAAGTAAAGGTTGGTAGAAAATAAAAAACAACCAATGGAGCATAATTTATAACAAACTCATATATCAATAATAAAAACTTTTACTGTCCACTTATCTAAGTTAGATTCATGAAAACGACCTATGAAAACAATAACATCATAAATATCATAAATTCATACATAATCTGTATCATAGTACGTGTCATACTTTTGTATTTCAATCATCAGGCAACAAATTTCTTCTTTTATCAGCCTACTAGTATCCATGGGGATCCATAGAGGGCCCCCGCTATACGTGAACCATTCACATTAATAACTTAACTCCATGGTCGTCCCCATACCCCGTCTGGTATGGGCGCCAAGACCATAAACCTTAATACCCCGTCCGATATGAGGGTGAAACGGGTCGTCTCCATACCCCGTTTGGTATGGGCGCCAAAACACATAAAGTCTCCATACCCCGTCCGATATGAGAGACCACGTTCCTGGTAGGGTTCCCTATGGACCCAGTCCGTCCACTATCTCCCAAGATATCTAGTCAGGCTGTCGAAATTATCCATTTATCAATTCACATATCTTTTTCATTCTTTTCATAATCTCAATTATTCAATCAACATAAATACGTAAACCAGCAACGCACACCAAAACAAGGCAACACAACATCGGGTTCACAATAATTCAAACCATAATAGATTAAACAGTTATTCATGCATACAGAACCACAAAATAAACAATCAGATACTACACTGCATTGAAACTGTAAAATACATCAAACAGAAACAGACCGATATATATATCAGGTTCGGGCTCCATTAGTAATTTTAATTAATTGTACATATCTATTAATTCATAAAATACTGTTTAATCATTTATTAAACTTTAATGTCGTGATAGGAAGTAGGGTGAGGGATCCTTACTTGTTTCGGAGTCTGAAATCGGGTTCTCACTGCGCCAACAGGCAGTCCCTAGATTCCCTGAATTTTTTTTCGAAAACTGAAACACACTTCCGGTACCTATACATGTCCCCAAAAAATCCTAAATCAGACCCAGGGCCCTTTTGGCCAATTTTAAAAATTCCGGCACGGCAGCTCCGCCGTGCTTCGGCGACGACGATCCGCCTCGGGTTGGCCGTTTTCGGCCGTTTTTGATCGAATTCGGCCAAACTTGCATTGGTTCCTGTGATAAAACACCCCTAGGGCCCTCGGTGGGCCAAAAAATTACAAAAATTCGAGGCTTACCGGCGGCAGGGCTCTCGGGTGCGGCGGCTCCTCCGGCGCGAGTTGCGGTTTAGTGTTTTGCTCCGGTCAACCTGTAGAGAAAAGGACGGTGGTCACGCTGGTATAAAAATTACATTGAACGGGAACCGGGAAGGGCCTCATCGGAGGAAAAAACTGAGGAAACCTGCGGCGGCGCCGCTAGGCTTCGACGGTTTTTTTCGGTCAATTGGCCAATGGTTTGGCTCCGATTTGGCCACAGGGAGATTCAGCACCAAAAAACGAGCCAAGAAGAGAAATTTTACCTCGTTTGGCGGCCGAAAAATCCTCCGGTGCGGTGGCTGGTGGTGGCGGCTGGTTCCTCTGGTAGCTGGGTCGTCTTCTCCAGCGAGGGTTCTAGCGGCTTGGGTTTGGAGTTGGATGTGGATGCGATTATTTATAACCCTCCCCTTTTAATCTGAGCCATCCATCATGATTTAATCTGGACCGTCCGATCGCGATTAAATTTGAAATAAATCTGGACCATCCATCGCGATGCGATCTAGGCCATCAATGCGTGATCAAATATGGACCGTCCGCACCCGTGAGATCTGGGCCGTCCACGCGCGCCTTTGATATGGGTCGTCCGTGCGCGCGGGAACGGATCTAGGCCGTCCGATCGCGCGCACGCTGATCGCCCACGTGTCTCCATCCCGCGTGGCTTCCCGCGTCAGCGTCCCTGCCACGCAGCGTGTCCTGGTTGGTCAGGGCTGCTGACGTGGTGCTATTTTTTAAAATTACATTTTTACCTCCGGTTTTCGATTTTCTTTTCAAAAACACCCCATTAATTTAAATTTTCACATCTTTTTTCCAATTTGAATTTCAATTAAATCCCAAAAGTAATTTTACCGTATTTTATTATTATTATTATTATCATTATTTAAATTAAATTAAATTAAATTAAAACTTTATAAATTAATTATTAAAATAAAATAAAATAAACAAAATTCCAAATTAAATTAAAATAAAATAAAAATAAAAATAAAAATAAAAGAAAATTTTTTGAATGTTACATGATAACCAAATTTTAGCTTTAATAGAAATTAGCAAAACAATCCAAGAAACGTTCTTTATTAAGAATCCCAAGAGATCAAAACTGTTTAATAGATCAACTTAAGAAATTTGAGGCCAACTGAGCTCCAAAATTTGCTAATTAGTGTAATTTTATTTTTAAAACTAATGTTTTCTTTGGTGCTCTTTGGGTTATAATATTCTTGTTTTTTTTTTCAGATAATTTCTTTATTTATATTATTTTTTTCTTTATTTTTCAATTTTTCCTCATAAGATTGAAATTATATTTACAGAAACTCTTCATTTCTAAAAACTTAATTTAGTGAATCAACTTTTGGCATGGTTAATAGGTGTCATAACATTTGATAATCAATATGAACTCCAAAAAAAGATAGTTAAAATGGTAACTTAGACAAAAAAAATTGTGAAACATTAATACTCCAAATATGAGGTCCTTTGGTATTCATCTATTATTCTCTATTAGCCTAACTTTTATTCTCAATTTAAGACCTTTGATATGTGTCATAAGTCTTTTGATAATCCTTTAGTGTCTTCTATGTTGAATTGGTGGAACATGGTAGCTTTAAGAGAGATGACTCTTTGATTAAAAATCTTTTGTCTAAGTATTATAAGGAAGTTGGTCTATAGTAACGGAAAAATAATTGTTATAGATCGTAAATTCGTTGGTAAAGATGCTAGAGACCTATACTAACAGAAGCTGCCTTATGTTCCCTCAATTAATTCTTCCAAACAAGTTGGTATAAGGGAGTAGGGATATGACAAGTTGGTAAGAATAAACACTTAGGCTTATACAAATGGAAGATTTGTTACCTAAGGTTTCGGGATTCCATTGTATAAGTATGTCTGTACCAACATAATTCTATTTCTACGAGTATCAATACTAACGGTTTGGCCATTGGAAATTCTAGTATACTTGCACTCTCTCACTGCCTATATATATTTATATTATTAATTAAATTGCCCAAAATTTATGCATTATATAATTTACATATTAATTAAATTACAAATATAATTATTTCAATAATTCAAAATAATATAAATATAAATTTAGAAATATAATTAAAATACATAAATCTCACAATATTCTTACAGTGTATTCATACAAAAATTTTGAATTCATAATCTAAAATCTAAAATCAGAATCTAATGACAAGTAATTTTTAATGTATTTCAAAAACCTAAAAAAAAAAAACTATATATATATATATTCACACCAATAAATCATAACATCTTAAAAAATCATCTCGAACTCGGGTAGAATCATCAAAAGAACAACGAATCATTTATTTAGAAGAGCTATAATTTCGACAAGTATTAACATCAGCATAATGAACCTATAAAAAATGTGTTGTCTACTTAATTATATAACCAATTAATTCATATATATATATGTTTATATATATATATATATATATAACATCAGTACCTGCGCATTGATTATTTGAGGAGGATATTTAAAAAGTCATGCAAAACTCCAGTTGTAAATGCATTTCACGGCATCTTTGTATAATGAAGTCATTTTTCTTCATTAATGTCAACATTTTTATTATCATTTTCTAATTTCAATAGTAAAATATCTTAAAGTAATCCTTTTATATCATGTTCAAATAACATGTCATATTTAAACACATCATTTGTAATATACAAACCCGAAAATTGATTAGGGATAATTTTTTTTTACATTTATAAAATATATAAATAATTAAAAAAAATTATTTTTATTTTATTTTATTTAAATTATTGAGAAAAATAAAATATAAACGAAATTAAAAATAATTTTCGAGAAAATGAGTGAAATTTTGAAAAAAAAAATGGGTATTTTTGTAAGAAAACTTGAAAACATGGGATAAAATCGCAAACAGGGCAAATACGGCCATGTGGAACGGCCTAATCAGCAGTCATGGCAAACCAGAGGACGTCGCGTGGCAAAACACACTGACATCAGCGCCACGCAGGTAATCCACAAGCCTGACGATCCGACGATCCCGATCATGTCCCGTTTGCAGGGATGGCTCAGATGCATTCCCTCTTTAGACACGATCTGATAGACAGGATGCATTGCGATGAATGATCCAAATTTGTCCACATAATCGGCCTAAACAAGCAACTATCAGACAACTCTCCTCTCTCCACGTCAACACGAACAGACCAGCCCAATCAGAGGGAAGAGAGGTATTTAAATCTCTCTTCAGTCAGCCCCAAAACCTAGCCGACACCCAACCGCAGAAGAAGAAGAAGGAGGTAGCCGGAGGGAAGACCAGCCACTGGAGCGACACTGCTGCCACCGCACCGGAGCCATCACCGACCTCCAAGAAAAGTAAAAGTTTTCTCGCTCAGAACTCAATCCCAAGCCTCCCTGTAGCCATCACCGATCCGGGAAAGAATCTTTCACTTTATTTCCTGTTACGATAAACGGAGGTCTAATAAATCAGTAATCTTGTATTTTGTAAAATAAAAAAATCCTAATAATAATTACAAGTCATTAGTGGAGCCAGAAAACTGGTCAGTGTACGATTGTCCTAAGGTTGTCTATGCGTCTATTTATTTTCCTATACTACCTAAATTGCTTATTGTTCCGTCGTATGAATTAAATTATTACATTTAATTATTTCCTCGTTATTAATGACCTGATTATGATTTTTATCTGATTGATTGATTTGAAATAAAAACCTTAATTATGTTTCTTAGTTGTTAAGGTATAAAAAAATGTGTTATTTACTTAAATGTCGTTTGATTAATCTACGAATATAAAAGGAGATGTTAGTAGATAATTGGTGATTGTTTGTTGATGGGAATCTACATATAAAAGGCTTACTGGTGACCTTGGGAAAGGGTGGACGGACCCAATATATAAGAAAAATCCTACCATGGACAATACCTCAGTCGGACGGGGCTAAAGGGTTCCATATCGGAAGGGTTGGGAGATATGGTTCACTCTCTTACCGGACGAGTTATCGAGGCAATAGTGTGTTTGGTGCTCATTACCGGACAAGGTATAGAGATTACCGAGTAAATTGACAAATTTAGATATTGGGTTCACGAATAGGAGATATCCCTATGAACCCCATGAGTTCCAGTAAGTAGGTAAAAAAGGAGAATGACCGATTTTACTCACTTGTACATGAAATTATAAATGTTATATGGGTGGTTCTCTTATAGGTTTGATTTGAAAAACTCGTAACAGTAAGTATAGAAACAACATTTTAATATTAAATAAATTTACTTAAATTAAAGGCTTCATTAGTTGTTTTGTGATTTTTTACCAACCTTTATTTTTCGTATCAGTGATTAGCATGATATTCTTACTGGGCTAGTTTAACTCACTCTTCTATTAACTATTTCAGATCGTTAGGACCAAGATCCAAATCCCGATCAACAATAAGGTTGTGAGTAGTTTACCTCCTGGACCCCTTCGAAAGCTAGTTGAGGTTAATCCCTACGATATTTATCTATTTGTTTTTAAGTTATTTATTTGTTTCTTTTTACGAGTCGCTGTAGTAGGGATATTTCGGTAATCCTATTAGGCATTCTAATTTACTGTATAAGGAATGTAAACCCTAATTATTATTTATTTTCACTATTTTAATATATATTTCTTCTCTTAAGATTTTGAGTCTTTACAGTTGGTATCAGAGCCGCATTCCTCGGAACCATTCCTTACACAAATACTAAAAAACACCAAATACAAATTGTCGCTCAACCCTTTCTCGTGAAATGCAAGTAGGAGTATATGAGAAGATGAATGCCCATACTAAATTGAGCATCTTAGGATTGGTCGCTTCGAGAGAATGTTGATCGACTCTTTGAGATATTAAAGAGACTCTGCGCAACAGTCCCGGGAGGAAAGGAGGGCCCGTTGTCAAAGTTTAAGCCACCCTCGCAGCAGGAAGATTTAAAGCCACCCAGGTACAACCCTGCTCCTCCACTGTATCATCTGACACCGCCACAGTACAATCTGGTACCACCGCCATACAACCAGGTGCTACCATAAGGCCACCCGACCCTTCTTCAGCACAATTTAGTCTCTCTTCCACTAGATCCGACTCTATCCATGATGGATCCAAGCTATATTAAAAGGTATAAAAAATTAAACTCATCAACCTTTGCAGGGGCATCCTCTTTCGAAGAGGTCGAGTATTGGCTAGCTGAGACAGAAAAAGCCTTTGCGACTCTTGGGGTGGTTTCTGAACAGAAGGTGGTACTCGCCACCTACATGTTCGTATGAGAGGCAGGTCGCTGGTGACAACTCAAACAGGCCACCCTACCCATTCCAGTCACTTGGGAATAGTTTCTGATGGCGTTTAATGTAGAGTACCTCCTAGAGCACCTTCGGTATCTGAAGGAGATAGGGTTTGAACACCTAGTACAGGGTGATATGATAGTGTCAGACTATACCCAGAGGTTTTTAGAGTTGAGTCGGTATTCCCCTAAAAGTATGATGGATGAAGGAAAGAAGGCAAAGAAGTTCAAGTGGGCCCTCCGTCCTGAGATCAAACAGCAGTTGTAACTATTTGAGCTTAGTATCTCCTCAGCCGTTCTGACCAAGGTACAGCTAGTAGAGCTGAACCTTCGTATCTTTCCTCCAGCAGTGGAAAATTTCATACCTCTGATTCCATACTACAGGGCAGCACCCATTGTGCCAGCTAAGCAGAACAAGAGCCCTAAGCTAGTGACTTAGGCTCCTGCTCAGGCTCAAGCAACAAGACACTGTAGAACTTTCCAGCACTGTGGTAATGATAATGAGGATCGACCATGTTATCATCTCAACAATATATGCAGCATATGTGGGAGTGTCTAACACTACGCGAGAGAGTGTCTGTGAAATTAAAATTACACCAGACCTTCTATTCAAGGTAGAGCTTACGATCTCACTCAGCAGGATATTAAAGCCAATCCGGATGTGATACAGTATACGTACACTATTTGTAATCACCTCGCACATATTTTGATTGATACTAGTGTTTCACACTCGTTTGTCTTACATACTTTTGTAAAGAACTTGAATGTATTACTTGAAAAACTTGATTGTGTGTTATTTGTGTATACCCCTAAAAGTAGAACTCTGCTAGGGGATGTTATATACAAAGTTTGTATCGTGGACATAGCAAATAGGAAACTAAGTGTAGATCTAATAGAGATAGACACGGGGGATTTTGCTGTAATATTGGAAATAAACTAGTTAGCAGCGTATCACGCTACCGCATATTTTTTCTACAAGAAACTAGTATTCAATCCCCCTAATGAAGAGTCATTTACAAATTAATAAATATTTTAAATATTATTTCCTCATGGAAAATGCCTCATTCGTGTGACATGTTTACTCGCTTGTCTTTTCAACAATAGGTGAACCTAAGAAAGAAATTTGCATTCAAGAAATTCTTGTGGTCCGAGAATTCCCAAATATGTTCCCTAATGAACCACTCAGACTGTCAGTGGACAGAAAAGTTGAGTTCACCATAGACCTTTAGCCTGGTACCCAGCTTATCTTAGTTGCCCCTTACCGCATGAGTAATGTAGAGATGGAAAAACTGAGGAAACATATTAAGGAATTGTAGGATAGTGGGTTCATCCGATACAGTGTATCTCCTTTGGGTGCTAGAGACACGTTTACAAAGAAATGGGATGGGACTCTATGACTATGCATCAACTACAGGGGATTTAACAGAGTCACAATAAAAAATAAGTAGCCGCTCCCTAGAATTGATGACCTTTTTGACCAGTTATAAGGTGTACAGATTTTCTCTATAATAGACTTACGTACAGGTTACGATCAGGTAAATATCAAGTAGAGGACATTCCTAAGACAGGATTAATAATCCATAAAGACATTATGAGTTCATTATCATGCCCATTGAACTAACAAAGGTGTCAGTTATATTTATGGACTTGATAAAGAGGGTTTTTAGACAATTCTTATATCAGTTCATCATTGTGTTTATCGATGATATCCTGGTCTTTTCAAAGAGTAGAGAGAAACACACCCCCCACCTGGCTCAGGTTCTACAAATTCTCAGGTAAAAGAAATTGCATGCAAAATTAAACAAGTATGGGTTCTGACTCGAGTAGACTACCTTCTTAAGGCAAATCATATTAAAGGATAGAGTGTCAGTGAACCTCAAGAAAGTTGAGGTAGTACCTGGTTAGGAGAAATTGACTTCGATTAAGGAATCTTAGCTTTCTAGGTACTGCAGGTCATTACCGCATGTTTGTGCAAGGATTTTCTAGCCTAGCCGCTTCTCTGACCCGACGCACAAAGAAGAACGTTAAGTATGAATGGAATATGGATTGTGAAAGGATTTTTTACAAAACTCAAGAAATGGTTGAATACCGCACCCATTTTGGCTCTACCGAGTGGGACGGGTAGATACACAGTATATAGTGATGCCTCCTATCTGAGATTGGGTTATGTTCTGTTATAGCATGAGAAGATCATAGTCTATCGGTCTAGACAGTTGAAGAATCATAAAAAGAATTGCTCCACTCACAACTTGGAATTGGTCGTCATCATCTGCGCTCTGATGACCTAGCGCCACTATTTGTGTGGGGAGACTTTTGATATTTACACAGGTCATAAGAGCTTGAAGCATATATTCACTCAAAAGGATCTCAACATGTGTCAGATGCATTTGATAGAGCTCCTCAAGGATTACGAATGCAAAATTTTATTTCACCTAAAAAGGGAAATGTGGTAACTGATGCGCTCAGTACAAAAAGTGCAGGTATGTTGACTCACCTAATGATTTCTGAATACAGGGTAATAAAGGCTGCACAGTAAATACAGCTTTAGAACTTGGAAATGGTTACATGTTTGACCCATCTGACAGTTCAACCCAAACTTATTTAGAGAATAAAAGAAACCCAATTAACTGATTCCACCCTAACAGCTCTCACCAAGGATGCAAAATAGGGGGTAAATCTAGAATTCAGGGACTCTGTCGATGGGTTGTTCAGATTTCAGGACAGGATTTGTGTTGTAGATGATAGTGAATTCAAAAAAAATATCATGACAAAGGCTCATAACTCTAGGTTCGCCATACACTCTGGAAATACTTAGATATATCAAAGTATGTGACCCTAGTATTAATGGAGCAGGATGAAAAGAGAGCTAGCCGACTTTGTCTCCAAGTGTCTCGTATGTCAACAGGTTAATGCTGAACATCAACGCTCAGGTGGGTTACTTCAGCCATTATCGATCTTGAAACGGAAATGGGAACATATCACCATGGACTACGTGATAGGGTTGCCTAAGGCACACTCAAGACATGATTCTATTTGGGTAATTATTGATCGGCTCATCAAGTTCTCTCACTTGTTGGCTATCAGGATGACTGACCCCTTAAACAAGCTCACAAGAATCTATATCCAGGAGATAGTCAGGTTACATGCAGTTCTGATGACTGTGGTATCCGACAGAGACCTCAGGCTCACTTCTCGATTTTGTTCTAGTTTTCAACAAGTCATGAAAATAAAACTATCTCTTAGCACTGCATTCCACCCTCAAATTGATGGACAATCAGAGAGGACGATTCGCACACTAGAGGATATGCTCTGAGCTTTTGTTCTAGACTTCAGAGGCCATTGAGATGATCACCTACAATAACAGCTATTAAGCAAGCATCGGCATGGCCTCGTATGAGGCATTATGTGGCCGACCCTGTAGGTTGTCGATCTACCAGGAAGAGGTGGGTGATAGAAAATTATTTGTCCTGAATCTTATGAATGAGACAAGAGCCAAGATAGTTAAAATTAGAAAAAACATCAATATCACTCAAAGCAAGCAGAAGAGTTATGCAAACATCCGGATGAGGGATTTGGAATTCGAGAAAGGCAATCGAGTGTTTCTTAAGCTCACCCCTTTTAAGGGAATTAGTAGGTTTAGCAAAAGGGAAAAATTAAATCTCTAGTTGATTGGGACATTTGAAATCATAGATAGGATTGATACGTCTGCCTACAGACTAGTATTACCTCCAAAGCTATTCAAGGTTTATAATATGTTTCATGTGTCCATGCTACGCAAGTACAATCCGAACCCCTCACACATCTTCTCCCACGAGCTTCTTTCACTCCAGGAGGATCAATCCTATGAGGAGGTACCGGTAGGCATTGTGGACCAAAAGAGCAGAGTGCTTCGTAACAGAGAGATTCCATTTGTCAAGGTCCTATGGAAGAATTACACACAGGAAGAAGCCACTTGGGAGCTAGAATCGGATTTCAAACTCCAGTACCACCAACTGTTTGACTAAGTAATAGGGTGGCAAATTGGAGGGACCAAAATTTTTTTATAGGGGAGAGTTGTAATATCCGGGCTCAAAAATTAGCAAAGGATAATTTTTTTTACATTTATAAAATATATAAATGACTAAAAATTTATTTTAATAATAAATTATTGAGGAAAAATGAAATTGGGATAAAATTGAAAATAATTTTGGGGAAAATGGGTGAAATTTTTAATAAAGGCAGTGTTTTTAAAAGAAAACTTAAAAAAGGGGGTAAAATCACAAAAGGGAGAAATTCAGCCACATAGAACGGCCATGTCAGCAGCCAAGACGAACAAGAGCACGCCGCATGACAAAGCACACTGACAACGGTGCTATATAGGAGGCCATGCAGGCGATCACTCCCCGGGCGCACGAATGTTTTAGACGCATTCCCTCTTGAGACGCGATCGGATGGACGAGGTTAATCGTGATGAATGGCCCAAATTCTCCCAGACAAGTGGCCTAAATAGGCAACGATCGGATGGCTCTCCTCACTCCACATCGACACGGATAGACGGTCCAGATCAGAGGGAAGAGAGGTTTTTAAACCTCTCTTCAATCAGCGCAAACCTTAGTCGATACCCAGCCAGATAAGAAAAATAAAGAGGCAGTCTGAGAGAAAAAAAACAAAAGTTTCCCATTTCCCGTTCAAAACTCAATCTCGATCCTCTCTGTGGCCATATTAGAGCCAAAAGATCGACGGGTGAGCCAAAAACAACGAGTAAAGCTCGGTCGAGTTGCCGCGGCCAAAATTTGAAACCTTCTCTGATGACCCCCTTCCCGTTTCCCATTTCACACGATTCTTTGAATATTGTGTTCACTGTCCCTTTCTCTGTAGGTTAGCTAAAGAAAAAATCTCAGCCGCGAAGGATAACTATTGAAGCCGCCGCACACAGAGACCCCCCCGTTAGTAGGTTCAATTTTTTATTTTTCTGGCCAACCAAGGCTTCCTAACATATTTGTTTGCACAGATACTTGTAAAACTAGGTAAAACTGACCTGATCGAGATGAATCGCGACTGTGGATGACGAAGTCAGTGCCGGAGCGCAGTGGCAGGGTGGTGTCGAAACCCTAAAATTGGCCGAAAAAAATTTTCACCTCTGATTTGGGATTTTTAGGTATTTTTTGGTACGTGATGAGTATTTTGATACATAAAAAATTCAGAAAACTCAAGACCCGTCAGGAGGCGTAGTGTGTAGCACAGTACGTCGAAACACCAATCCGAGTAAGGATCCTTTACCAATTTTCCTATTATGGTAAATAAAGGTCTAATGAATCGATAATTTGTGTTTTGTTAGAATTAAAAAAACCATAACAATAATTATAGGTCACTAGTGGAGCCGAAAAATTGGTCAGTTTATTGTTCCACCATATGAATTAAATTATTACATCTAACTGCTTCCTCATTATTGATTGCTTGATTGTGACTTTTATCTGATTGGCTGATTTGAAAGAGAAGCCTTAATTATGTTTTTTAGTTATTAAGGTATAAAAAAATATATTGTTTGTTTAAATGTCGTTTGATTGATCTACAAATATAAAATGTAACAGGCGATTGATGATTGTTTGTTGATGGGGATCTATATATAAAAGTCTTACCGGGTACCCTAGGAAAGGGTAGACGGACCCGGTACATAGAAAAAATCTTACTGTGGACAATACCTCATCCGGACGAGGTTGAAGGGGTCCCATACCTAAAGGGTTGAGAGATATGGTTCACCCTCATACTGGATAGGGTATCGAGACGATAGTGTGTTTGGCACCCATTACCGGACAGGATATGAGAATGGCTGGGTAAATTAATAAATCTAGATATTGGGTTCACGAGTAGGGGGATATCCCTATAGATCCCTAGGAGTCCCAGTAAGTAGGTAAAATGGAAGAATGATCGGTTTTACTCACTTATACATAAAATTATAAATGTTATATGGGTGGTTGTCTTATACGTTAGTTTTGGAAAACTCGTAACAGTAAATATAGAAATAACGTTTAGATATTAAATGAATTTACTTAAATTAAGGGCTCCATTAATTATTTTATAATTTTTACCAACCATTATTTTTCATATCAGTGATTGGTGTGATATTCTTACTAAGTTAGTGTACCTCACTCTTCTATTAACCATTTCATATCAATAGGACCAAGATCCAGATCTCGATCAGCAATAAGGTTATGAGTAGTTTACTTCCCGGACTCCTTCAAGAACTAGTGGAGGTTAACCTCTTGGATATTTATCTATTTATTTTAAGTCATTTATTTACTTTTTTTTTTACGAACCGTTGTGATGGGGACATTCTCGTAGTCCTATTGGACATTTTAATTTACTCTATAAGGAATATAAACCCTAATTATTATTTACTTCCTCTATTTTAATATATATTCCTTCTCTCAAGGTTTCGGGTCTTTACATCATTGGACAAACAAATACAACATTAACATTTAAGAACATGTATAAAGAAAAATCTAGTAAAATTCTTCTGTTAGATTATTCTAAAATCCTAAATGGTCGTACAAATATGTCACAGATAATACACCATTTTATAAGGTATTAACTAGAGAACACTTGGTTAAATTATATACGCTAAAATTAAATAATATAACTTAACTTTAATATTCTAAAAGAGTCGCACAAATGTTACATCTCTTAAATCTACAACAGATACAAATGGTATGATACTCTAATTTTTTTTCACACTATAAAATGAAAGTACAAAACAATAACCTTAATATCGAAGCTTAACTTCAAATACTTTTCTCTATATCACTAATTACTTTGCAGCGATCCTTTTGGTATCTGAAAGGTTTAGGACGGTGAGATACATAATCCCAGTAGAGTAGATATTAGGAAATCATAATATAATAAATGCAATCTATAGTTTTTACATACAACGAAAACATATATCTTATATATTTTTAGAAAACATATATACGAATCGAAAACGAAATTAAAAAATAAATATACAAATAGAAAATTGATATATGAATCAGAAAATTAATATACGAATTAAAAAACAGATATAAGATTTAAACACAAAATCAGAAAATAGATATATGAATCAGAAAATTGATATACGAATTAAAAAATAGATAAACAAATCAGAAAATAGATATATAAACCAGAAACAGAATCACAATTGCTATATTGTACAATGAATTATACTTCTTCACTATTACGAATGACCAATCAACTACCACACATCATGTGTAGGCACACACGCTTATCACCGGTTCAACATGCACCCAATCACGAAATGACATACACGGTGTACCTCAAAACACTGCTACGCCCCAAACACAAAATGGTCAAGACATGGAGATCACACTGATTCTCCATACACCTAAACATAAAACGGCATGTATGGGAAATTGAAACATTGAGAACTCACGAACATGAAATGAAAGGGCACTCAAATCATACTGAATCTTAACATGATGGAGGTGCAACAGAATGACTCATCTCCTTAATCAATTATGCACAAAAAATGAAATACTTTCTAAATCACATAGCACTTACATCAAAATCAAATAAACACATAACACTTAAATCAGACTAACAAAATCAGAAAACATGTTCATGTTACTTAATTGCATAATGAGCTATACCTCATCACTGTTATAGAGGAACGATCAGATTCTCCCTTTACATTCATGCATATGAATCCACTTATTATTAGCTTTCTATGCACCCGAATACAGAACGACATACATAGGTACCCTGAAACACTATTACTCCCTAAACACGGAACGGTCAAGGCAAGAGATCTCACTAATTCCCAAACACCGGAACACATAATGGTCATATATGGGTACACTAAAGCTTAGTATAATGAAGGTGCTTTCAAAATAGTTTCTTTTCATATCTAATGATGCACACATATTAAAATCACATTTCGAAAATAAAAAGTGAATGACACTTATATCAAAATAAAAGTTTAACAAAGACTTACTTAGCACATACGAAAGTACACAAAATATTTTCCATAAATATATATGTCATAATATTACAACATCTACTTACACATTTTTTATACTGAAATTATGTAAAATACTTCAAAATTACGTAGGCTGTAACATCACAATATCTACTTATATATTTTTTTATATTCAAAATACGTAAAATACCTTAAAGCTATTTATGCTAATGAATTAATAATACTCACTTAACTTATATCCTAGGCTATCGTATTTCAAACATTTTCTTTTTAACTATCGCTCAATGGATTCTCTCAGCTTCATTTTGGGGACATTCTGGTCATTTTCTTTCTTTCTCATAAATGTAATTCGCATTTTTTCTTCTTTCCTCACCTCTCTGCTTCTCACTCTTTCTCTTTAATGATTCTCCCTCCATTCCCCCATATTTTTTTTATTAAAGAGGGGAACCAGGAGAGAAAGGTTGACACCTTTTGATCATGCCATTTCACCCGAAAGGTTGCATCCTTTCATCATCCCACTTCACTTGAAAAAATGACTTCCTTTCATCATGCCTCTTCACTTAAAAAGGTGTCATTCTTTCATCATGCCTCTTCGTCTTCGTTCTACGTTCTTCCATGCTCTTCATATTCGATCTAACTCTTTGTTAATCAAATATGGGTTTAAATGGAGCCCATTATACTCCCTTCGACCCATTTAAGCCCCTGAGGCCCATTATCTCATCCTTATACACCTTTACACCCATATACATGTTTAATTAACGATATCAAGGATGAGAAATCATATTGAGGAAAATTCATGCAGTTACACAACATGTATAAAGTAGGATCCACGTCCCATGTGTAAATGAGCGATTCCTAAAACGTAAATCAAGAACCAAATGACAAAAGCATAAAGATAGCAATAGTAAAAGTAAGATGAATTAAGATCCGCTCTTCTGGTTCCAAATTTATAAATTACAAGATTGAGATTGCTGGTGATAAGTGGATAAGTTACAACAGTTAAATCATGCATAATACAATAAATATATTACCTTGGATTTTAATATGAAATTAGTTAATTTGTATTAGTATACATGCTTCATGAGAAGGTGTATGTTCTCTTTACATATCTACTCAACTAATGCAGAAAGTATGTCTTTTGCAATAAGACATGACAAAGAAGGTGCATGTTATATTTATGTATATAGATATATATATATATATATAACTTGAAGAAAAACGAAAAAAAAAAGCTCCAATAAGACATCTACACCTATCAACCATATCAAAGAGATGCCTCTTGTCCAAAACCCCTACCCCGAAAGAGAAAAAAATTTTATATGATAGCAATAAGAATAAGAGTTTAGCTAGCACTTATAGGTTCAAGTGTGACACTAAGACAAAATGCAGTAAAATTATTTCTAAAAAATTCTAGAGAGTTCCACATTTCAGTTTGAACTAAAAACTAACATGATGATTTAAGAAATTCTTTAGTATTTGATTAAGTTGTCACTGAAATAAATAGTTAAAACCTTGTTTCTCAAATTCTAAGAAGCCTTTCTGTCATTACTTAACTCATTATCTATACCTTGACGCACATTATGCTGAAAATATTCTATCAACATAGAAATTAAAGATTTATGGAAATGTTATCACTAGAATTAGTATAAAGGCAAAAATATAGAACCAACTAATAAGAAAGCCAGATCCCTTTCACTTTAGTTTTCTCAGTTTGAAGTTAATTTTTTGTAATAAAAATTTTTTATTTGTTTTAGTTTAGAAATTTATCTAAAGACTTGAAACTACTAAGACATTCTAATTCAACATATTGAAAAACATTACTAGATTATGAATTAGCCTTAAGCAATTAAGATTTTTACTCCCCTTCTAATCTCTCATAATCCCTATTTCAACTTCTTATTGACCAGACCTACTATAACAACAAAATTTTTTATTTCAAATAAATTATAAACGATAAACTATAGAGTAAATTATCAAATTAGTTTATGGCATTTAGTTTCTAATTTTTTTTTATCATAATTTGGTCTCTATGGTTTTCTATTTGTTTCAAATATCCAGTTTCCTCTTATTTTCTAACAAAAAAATAAAACTAAAATTGTCATGTTATATTTATATGATTTAAAAAATAGTTCGAAAAATAACTTTAACTAATTAAAATAAACTAATATATTAATAAATTAATAATATTATTAAATATAATTTCTATTGTTAATCAAAATCATTGTTTTGAGTCATTTCTTTAATAAGTCCTATCATTTTAAATTTTTTCCAACTTGAAAACTGAAAGAAACTAAATATTTGAAACAAATAGAAAATGTTAGAAACCAAATTTTAATAACAAAATAAGAATCAAAATATAATAAATGTCAACCTTCAAAGACTAATTTAATAATTTTTCCTAAATTATACTTCCTATAAGCAGATGAATAAGCAATAACAAAATGTTAAACAAAGTATCAGACATTAAAAAAACATATATGAGGAATTAAACAAGCGAAATGTTGAATAAACTCATCCATCTCATCCGCTGTGTAGAAAATATAGTCCCACGATATAAAAAAGCTATTTATAATGGTTTACTAATTTTTGGACTCTAAACTTAATTGAAACTCAGTCTTGTTTTTATTTAATTTTTTTACACATATCAATATGGAAAAACAAAAACTAAGATAAAGCAAAGATGAAAGGCAGTACTCAAAGTGGGGACTTAAAGGATAAAACTACGAGAACCGCCACTGGTAGAGCTTAATGAGAGAGAAACTATGATGAGTTTAACGAAACATGAAAAGGAAGAGAAACCTTATAAAGAATGAAATTTGAATATCTAAAAAATGTTGGAAAAGAACAAACAAAAATTATGGAGAAATGAATTGTTGTTGAGGATAATAACATGTTGAACGAGTGGCAGAAGACAAGAGAAACTATCACTGAAAATTTGATAAAAGAGATAAAACCTACCTATCAATGATGACAAAGGCTGAGAGATGAAAATTTTGACTGAAATTTTTCTACTTCAGTTTTATTTTTATTGATTAATATTTTTTAGAGTTGTTGAATGAATATATTTGTATAGGGATGGACTTAGAAGTGAAATGGACTTAAAGTAAAATCTTTAAAGATCCTTAGGTCATCATTACCATTTGTATATCACCTCATTTACTAATCAAAAATACTTTCTTTATAAAGACCATCATATATAAATAGAAACCATTTGCATAGAATAACCTTTTAGCAACAAAAGATATTTGGTACCAATATTAAACTAATACTAGCAACCATTATTTGCATTATAACTTTACTAATAAATTACTTTTTCATTACTAAAAGTGATTGTTGCTATAAGATTTTTTATTGTATTGGTTAGTTATTATGTTAGTCTTACAGATCTTTTTAATTTAGCTTCTACTAAATTAATTGTTTTACTTTACTTCGCCCAAATGATAGTTGATTTCGTATTATGGCTGTGATTGGTTGAAAATACTTCTGAATTAATTTCTTATATTTGATATATTCAATTTAGTCTTTATATGTATTTGGAAATATATAATAAGCTTAAGAACATAGTTTAGAGTCAAACGAAAGAAAGATGGATAAGGGTGAAGGAGTTAGAATAAACATAAAGAGGCACGAAAAAATGTGCAAATCTTTTAAATGAAATGGTATAATGAAAAGTGGTAACTTTTACATAAAATGACATAACATAAAGTAATAATTTTTAGATGAAGTGATATGAGAAAAGTAGTAACTTTTAGATGAAGTGACATCACAGAAAGTTACAACTTTTAGATAATGTGGCATGTAAAAAGTGATAACCTTTTAGATTAAGTGGCATATTAAAAGACCTTTTAGATAAAGCGGCATGTGAAAAGTGGTAACCTTTTAGATAAAGTGACATGATGAAAGGTGGCAAATTTTAGATAAAATTGTATGATAGAATAATGGCAACATTCTCTCGTGGCTCCCCACTTCTATAAATAAGGGATGGGAGAAGAGAATAAGAGACTTTCCAAATTAGAGAAAAATAGTGAGAAACATCAAGGTGAAGAAAAAAAAGGGAGTACAAAGTGTGTGATTTTTTAGAGTATTTTGAGGTTTTAAATAAAAACTTTGGTGAAATTCTGTTAAATTATGAGAACAAAGGAAGATGAACAAAAGAAGAAGAAGACTCACGATCAAAAGGAGGTTATAAATCGTTAAAAAGGTAAACTTTTTCTTAAGTTCTAAAGTTCGATTTCTCTTTGATTTTTGGGATTAGTTTTTGAGTATTGTTTTAGATATTTTTGATTCAAAAGAGTGACCAAGAAATCATCCCAAAACTCTACTAGATTTGTTAGAGGAAAATATCATAAATAAAACTGGAACTCTGCCGGAATTAAGATTATGACTGCTAAGGACCTAATGTAAGTAGATATTATGGATTCATAGCCTACGTAGTTTTGAACTATTTTATGTATTTTTAGTATAAAAATATGCAAGTGTTTAACTTGTCTTCCATATTTGTTAAGTAAGTGTTTATTAAAGTTTTACTTTGATAAAAGTGTTATTTCACTTTGTGTAAATCACTCATTATGAAAAGAAGTTACTCCAAAAGTACCTGCATTATGCTAGACTTCAATTTGACTATATATAACTATTTCGTGTTTGGGTGTATTGACAAAGCGATAAGTGTGTATCCATATGTAACCATTTTTTCTTCGGGTGTATGAAAAAACAATTTGATTTGCGTGCCATAACTGTTTCGTGTTGGGGGGTAGTAGTGTTTCAAGGTACTCATGTATGTCATTTCGTGTTCTGGTACATGAGAAACCAATGATAAGTATCTATGCCTACGCATAATGTATTGTAACTAATTGATCCTCCATAATAGTGATGAAGTATACAACATGAATCTATTTTCTGATTTGTCGTATCTGTTTTGAAAAGATTATATGATATATATTTTATTGTGTGTGAACAAACTATATATTGCATGTATTATGATGTAATTTCATAATATCGTTTACTGGGATATTTTATCTAACTCCTCCTATCACCCTCCAGATACTGAAGATACCGTTGCAGGATGAGCGGTGATACAGAGGAAAGTTTTGAAGTTAGACTCTTATATTGAGGTTACTATTTCATACTTTTGTTTAGTAATTTAAGGAAAAAAATTTAGAGTCTCGTACATATATAACGCTTTTGTGACTATGTTATGATTAACAAAGTTAAGTTATTTTACTTAACTTGAATTTTTGTGATTTAATTAACTATACTTTAGTCATTACCCTATAAGACGGGTGTTGTCTATGACAAGTGGTATCAGAGTACGGTTCTAGGACATTCCTTGAATACGAGGTTTAGGGTTACATGAGACTTAGATAGAGTTGTGAAACATAGAGAAATGCTTTTAAATTTGAATGTAGGAAATGGCAAGGATACTGAGAAAGCCAACACATCAGGTTCTGAAAGACCGGATCAAGTAGAGTCTAGAAATACTCATGGGTATAGTAGAAAGCTTGGCTATGATGGTAAGTCTATAACCAAAGTGCTACTAACGGTAATAATGCTAGTACCAATAACACCCAGCCGATTGAGGAAAATAATGAAAAACTCATTAAAAGGTTTAAGAGGGTGAACCCACCATCATTTAGTGGAGTAATTAACCCGATATTAGTTGAATAATGGATCATGGAGTTTGAGAAGATATTCAATGTTCTCATCCATACTTCAGAGCAAAAGGTACAGTTAGCCACGTTTATATTCAAGAGAGCTGCAGAGCACTGGTGGCGCCTAAAGAAGTGATCCATTAGGAACCTAATCCTTTGGGAAGCATTTGGAGTGGTATTCTAAGAGAAATATTTTTCAAACTTTATTCGAGAACAAAAGCAAATGCAGTTCCTCAAATTAAAGCAAGGGAACATGAGGGTGATAGAATATGCAGAAAAGTTTATAGAGCCAGCTCAGTTCGTTCCTAACTTAGTAGTAGATGGAAGTCTAAGAGCCAAGAAGTTTCAGAAAGGCTTGCGTAAGGAGATCTGGGATAAAATCTCAATTTTAAAGATTAATGATTACCAAGAAGCACGCCTATATTACATAAAAGGTTGCAAGCCTAGTCCCATAACAAATCTAGTAGATTCAACCATTCATACCAAATAATAAAAGGAAGGTCTATAAGCCACAATAACCTAATAAAAGGCAGAAGACAGGTCTCAAGTCCCAGCACAAGAGCTAAAGCAAATCTGCCTCCATTGTGGAAAGAATTATGGTAGTAGACTCTGCTACACGCTGACAAATGAATACTTTAGATGTGGTAGTACTCAACATCGAATCAAAGAGTGTTCTATCAATAAAGAGCAAACGAAGCTAAGAACTCAAGGAAGAGTATATGCCCTTACAAAGAGAGATGCTGAAACCTCCCATGATCTAATCCAAGGTATGGTCACTATCTCTAGTACCTTAGCTAAGGTCTTAATAGACATAGGATCTACACACTTTTTTGCATGACATGAGTTTATTCAACATCTAAACATTGAATAGTGACCGTTAGATTATATATTAGTAGTCTCTACCCCAACCAATAAGGACTTGACCGTTAGTACAATATGTAGAGCATGTATTATAGAGGTTGCCAATAAAAAATTACCAGTAGATCTCATACTCTTATATATGCATGATTTTAACATCATGTTAAGAATGGATTTGTTGGTAGTATACCATGCCAATATAGATTTCAATGGGAAGACGGTGACCTTTAATGTTCCCAACGATATGGCTTTCAAATCTAAAGGGATTAGAGAGCTCCAACATCCATGTCTCATATCTTGTCCTCAAGCTTAATGATTACTTCAGAAATGATGTACAGGGTATTTGGCTTACATAGTGGAGAATAAAAGTAGAGAAATAAATCTACAATAAATACCAGTAGTGAAGGAATTTTCTGATGTTTTTTCCAAAAGATCTTCCTGGTCTACCTACAAACCGAAAGATCAAGTTCTTTATTGACCTAATTTTTGGCGCGAGCCCTATCTCTAAAGCTCCGTATCGAATGGCAAAAGCTGAATTAGAGAAACTAAATAAACAATTACAGGAATGATTGGATAAGGGTTTTATCAGACCAAGTGTATCACTGTGGGGAGCTCCAATACTATTTGTGAAGAAGAAGGATGATATCATGCGACTCTGTATCGACTATAGGTAAATAAACTAAGTTACCATAAAGAATAAATATATGTTGCCTCATATCAATAATTTATTCAACCAACTTCAAGGAGCACAAGTATTCTCAAAGATTGATCTACGTTCTGGATACCATCAACTAAAGATTAAAAAAGATGATGTTTCTAAGCCTGTCTTCAGGAGGAGACACGACCATTATGAATTCTTAATCATACCTTTTGGTCTAATAAATGCTCATGCTCATGCAGCATTTATGGATTTGATGAACAGAGTCTTCCAGCCATTCTTGGATGAGTTTGTCATCATCTTCATTGATAATATATTAATCTATTTACGGAGTAAAGCTGAACATGTAGAGCATTTGGCAATAGTACTTGGGATACTTAGGAAAAAGAAGTTGTATGCCAAGTTTAAGAGGTGTGAATTTTGGTTAAAGGAGATTGTCTTCCTCGGACATATAGTTTCAAATGACAGGATATCAGTAGATCCAATTAAAGTAGAAGTAGTTGTAAATTGGAAAAGGTGTACAACGGTAACTCAAGTCCAAAGTTTCCTCAATCTATCTGGATACTACATGAAGTTTATTAAAAAATTTAAAAAGATTGTTACTCCACTAACTTAGCTTACTAAAAAGAACATAAAGTTTGAGTGAAATAATAAGTGTGAACAAAGTTTTCAGGAACTGAAGAAGGTGTTGACAACAACCCCAATATTGACTATTCCTAATGGTATTAGTGGATTCTCTATCTACAGTTATGCTTCAAAGTAAGGATTGGGATACGTGCTAATGTAACATGGAAAAGTAATAACTTATGGTTCTAAACAATTAAAGAATCATGAACAGAACTATTCTACCTATGACTTAGAGCTAACCGTTATAATTTTTGCCTTAAAGAACTGATGTCATTATCTATATGAGGAAAGTTTCGAGATTTACACAAACAATAAGAGTTTGAAATACTTGTTCTCGTATAAAGAACTTAATATGCACTAATGGAGATGGATGAATTTACTTAACAATTATGATTGCAAGATCCTATGGCATTCAGAAAAAGGCAATATAGTTGCAGATGCACTTAGTAAGAAGAGTACTTGCACTCTTGCCTACATGATGGCCTCAGAGTAAAGACTCATAGGAGTTTTAAAAGTTTAACCTGAATGTCTGACATAAGAGATCAGGAGGATACCTAGCCAATATAAAAGTACAACCCATTTTGGTGCAGAAAATTAGAGAAGCACGACAGTCTGATCTTACCTTGAAATCAATTATGAAAAATGTTAGTAAGGGATTTAGGCCATAATTCAGACTATCGAAAGATGGTGTATTAAGGTTTAGAAAGAGTGTATGTATACCGAATATTTCTAATATGAAAAATGAGATATTATAAGAAGTGCATTGTTCTAGATTTACTATGCACCCTGACAACACTAAGATGTATAAGAACTTAAGGACCAAAAACTGGTGGACTGGGATGAAGAAGGATATAGTAGAATTCATTTCCAAATATCTCACCTGCTAATAAGTAAAGACTGAACATCAGAGATTAGCAGGACTACTTCAGCTCTTGCCGGTAGCAGAGTGGAAATGGGAATATATTACCATAAATTTCATGGTGGGGCTATTTAAAACAAGATCTTAGCATGATACTATTTGGGTTATCGTTGATAGATTAACTAAGTCTGCTCATTTTCTAGCTATCAGAGTAAATGATCTATTGGACAAGTTAGTCGGACTCTATATCAAGGAGATTGTGAGATTGCATGGAACTTCAGTCACAATCGTCTCTGATCGAGATCCCCGCTTTACTTCAAGATTTTGCACCAATCAACAAAATTCTATGGGGATCAAGTTATCCTTTAGTACAACTTTCCATCCCCATATGGATGGTCAATCAGAATGGACAATCCAAACTCTAAAAGATATGTTACGAGCCTTTGTCATTGAGTTGCGAGGTAATTGGGACGATCATTTACCTTTTATTGAGTTCTCATATAACAATAGCTATCAATCCAAGATTCAAATGCAATCCTATGAGGGTTTGTGTGGAAGACCTTCAGATCATCTATTTGTTGGGAAGAATTTGAGGAACAAAAACTGGTTGGAACTGAATTAATGGAAGATACTACAGAAAATGTGAAGTTGATCAAGAAACATCTTCTGACAGCTCAAAATAGGCAGAAAAATTATGTCGACAATCAGAAAAAAAAATTAGAATTTGAATTAAGCGACCATGTATTTTTAAAAATCTCACCAATCAAAGTAATCATGAGATTTGGGAGGAAAGGAAAACTCAATCCTATATTTATTGAACCTTTTGAGCTATTGGATATAGTGGGAGCTGTCGTCTACCGTTTAGCATTTCCACCTAAGTTAGCCAACATATATAATGTCTTCCATGTGTCGATGCTAAAAAAATATCACCCAAATCCATTGCATGTACTCCGATATAAATATCTCGTACTTCAAGACAACATATCCTATATTAAGCTTCCTGTACAGATAGTGAATCATAAAAAAAAATATTACGGTCTAAGGTAATCTCCTTAGTAAAGGTACTATGACAGCATCATTCGACTGAAGAAGCCATATAGGAGCCAGAAGAGGAAATGAAGGCCAAATACCCACATCTGTTTGTGACCACTGGTAAGTCCAATTTGGAGGACCAAATTTCTTTTTTTAAGGGGATGAGGATGTGATAACTTAAAAATACCTCTAGAGTTAATTTTTTATATTTGATATATTTAATTTAGTCTTTATATGTATTTGAAAATATATAATAAGACTAAAGACATAGTTTAGATTCAAACAGAAAATAGATATATAAGGATAAAGGAGCTAGAATAAGCATGGAGAGCCATAGAAAAATGTGAGAACCTTTTAAATAAAATGGTATAATGAAAAGTGGCAATGTTTAGATAAAATGACATAACAAAAAGTGGCAACTTTTAAATGAAATGATATGTGAAAAGTAGTAAATTTTAGATGACGTGACATCACAGAAAGTTACAATTTTTAGATGATGTGGCATATAAAAAGTGGTAACATTTTAGATAAAGTGGCATGTGAAAAGACATTTTAGATAACGTGGCATGTGAAAGGTAATAACATTTTATATGAAGTGACATACTGAGATGTGACAACTTTTAGATAAA
Organism: Carica papaya; assembly: GCF_054855325.1. Lineage (NCBI taxonomy): Eukaryota > Viridiplantae > Streptophyta > Magnoliopsida > Brassicales > Caricaceae > Carica > Carica papaya. Next base: position 9,448,878 of record NC_142314.1, on the reverse strand, counting down.
ATAGTATATCGGACGGTGGCAACATTTCTCTCGTGGCTCCCCACTCCTATAAACAGAGGATGGGAGAAGGGAGGAAGAGACATTCCGAATGAGAGAAAAATAGTGAGAAGCATATAAACGAAAGAAAAAGAGGGAGTACGAAGTGTGTAATTTTTTATAAAGAGTATTTTGAAGTTTTAAATTAAAACCTTGGTGAAACTCTGCTAAATTGTGAGAGCAGAGGAAGAGGAAGAGAAGAGGAAGAAGGCTCACAATTAAAAGTAGGTTATAAACCGTTAGAAAGATAAAAATTTTCTTAAGTTTTAAAGTTCGATTTCTCTTTAATTTTTTGAAACTAGTTTTTGAGTATTGTGTTGGATATTTTTAAGTCAAGAAAATGAACAAAAAATTAGCCCAAAACTCTACCAAATTTTTGAGAGAAAAAGATCATAGATAAAGGCGGAACTCTGCCAAAATTATGATTATGACTGCTAAGAACCTAATGTAAGTGGATATTATGGATTCATAGCCTACGTAGTTTTAAATTATTTAACATATTTTAGTATAAAAATGTACAAATGTTTAATTTATCTTCTCTATTTGTTAAGTATTTGTTAAAGTTTTATTTCGATATATGTGTTATTTCGCTTTGTGTTTTCGAAATATGATTTTGATATGTGTGCATCTTTCATTATGGAAAAAATTTATTCTAAAAGCACATGCTTTATGCTAGACTTCAATCTGACCGTACATAATCGTTCTATGTTCGGTTTTATTGACGAAGTGATAAGTGTGTACCCATACATAATCGTTCCGTATTCGGGTGTATGGGAAAACAATCTGATCTGCATGCCCTAACTGTTCTATGTTCAGGGGGTAGTAGTATTTCAAGGTACTCATGTATGTCGTTTTATGTTCGGGTACTTGGGGAACCAGTGATAAGTATCTATACTTACGCATAATATATGGTAACAGATTGATCCTCCATAGTAGTGATGAAGTATACAACATGAATCTGCTTTCTGATTTGTGCATTCGTCTTCTAATTCGAATCTGTTTTAAAAAGATTATATGATATATATTTTGTTGTGTGTAAAGAAACTATATATTACATGTACTATGTTGTGATTTTGTAATATCACTTATTGAGATATTTGATTTCACCCCTCATATCACCCTCTAGCTACTGAAGATACTGTTGCAGAGTGAACAGTTATACGGAGAAAAGTTTTAAAGTTAGACTCTAATATTAAGGTTATTATTTTATACTTTTGTTTAGTAATGTAAATAAGAAAATTTAGAGTTTCGTACATATGTTTATGTTTTACATTTAAGAGATATAACACTTCTATGACTCTGTTATAATTAATAAAGTTAAGTTATTTTACTTAACTTGAGTTTACGTGATTTAAGTAAATATACTCGGATCATTGCCTTATAAAACGGAGTGTGGTATGTGACAATGGCCTTCTTTTACTTTGTGGTGACCTTGGTTTTCTCTAAGGCTTTATGGCTTGAAGAGACACACATTGAATAAAATAAAATAAAAAAGATGGTCAGGTACGCTTTGGAAAAAAGAGAGGAGGAAATTTGCTCTTTTGGGGTATCCACAAATTACAATTTTTGTTTTATTTTTTTATTAGATTTTAGAAATTGTCAAGAATTAATATTTATTTATAAATAAAGAGATTTACAGGGTGTTGCTAGAGAAATAATTTAGGTACTTACTGATTATAAAATTCAAATTTATAATTAAATTGAGATTGATTGTATTTAATAGTTGATTTGATTCAGAGTTTAATTTATGATTTTTTTTCTATCCTAAAAATTTTATCACGTAAACTCTTATTTCTTATATTTTACTTTATATTTGTTTATTTTTTATCGCATTTGTAGCGCCCGGAAAGGGGCCGGAAAAAAAAAAAAAAAAAAAAAAAAAAAAGCCACGTCGGCAGCCACGTCAGCAGGCCCGGTCAGTAGTCCCGGCCAACCGGGACCTGCCACGTGGCAAGACCACGTCGTTCCGAAACGGGCCACATTGGCGAAACGCGTAGGCGCGATCGGACGGCCCAGATCAAGTGTGCGATCGACGGCCCAGATTTAAAAAAAAAACGGACGGCCCAGATTAAAACAAAATGGACGGCTTAGATCAAAAGGGCAAAGGGTTATAAATAGAACCCCCACACCAGACCACAAACCCTAGCCGCCTGCCGCTCGCCGGAGAAGACGAACCAGAAGCCGGCCGCCGCCACCCCCCGCCGCACCGGAGGGATTTCCGACCGCCGATCGAGGTAAATTTCATACCTCCGACTCGTTTTTCCACGCTGATTTCCAGAGTGGCCAAATCGGAGCCAAAATCCCAGCCAAACGGCCGGAAAACACAGCCGAAAGCCAGCGGTGCCGCCGCGCCCCTTCTCGGTTTTTGCCTCCGATGAGGCCCTTCCCGGCCTCCGTTTAATGCAATTTTTATATCACCGTGATCACCATTCTTTTCTCTACAGGTTGATCAGAGCCGAATCACCAAAACACGAACTTCACTGGAGAGCCGTCGCACCCGAGAGCACCACCGCCGGTAAGCTTCGGTTTTCCGTAAATTTTCGGCCCCCCGAGGGCCGTAGGGTTGTTTTATCGCAGGAACCAATGCGAGTGTGGTCGAATTCGGCCGAAAACGGCCAACCTGAGGCAAACTGCCGCCGCAAGCGGCGGCGCCGTCGCCGGAGCACGGCGGAGCCGCCGTGCCGGAGTTGCGATTTGGGCCGAAAGGGGCCCTGGGCCTAATTTGGGATTTTTTTGGAACACGTGCAGGTACTAGTGGTGTGTTTCAGTTCCCCGAGAAAAATTCAGAGAAAATTAAGGATAGCCTGTAGGCGCACTTTGAAGCCGTGTTCGGACCCCGAAACGAGTAAGGACCCCTCACCCTATTTCCTATCACAGTATTAAAGCTTAATAAATAATTAAACAGTATTTTGAGACTTTATAGATGTATAATTGATTGAGGTTGCCAATGGAGCCCGAGTCTGATACAATGTTGGTATGTTATTATTTGATCTAATTTTCAGTATTAAATGCAGTATGAGGTTTGATGTTTTCATTTTATAGTTTCGTGTGCATATTTTACTGTTTTATTGACTATTGGTTGAATGACTGAAACACCGATACTGTATGTTGTCTTTTTGGCATGAATTACTATTTTGCTTATCTAAATGCGAATTGATGATGCTGATTGAGGGAAAGAAGAATGGAAGATTGTATAAATTGATAATTGTGTAATGGGGTCAGCCTGACTAGATATCTTGGGATATGGTGGACGGACCGGGTCCGTAGGGGACCCTACCGGGATTGTGGTCTCTCATACCGGACGGGGTATGGAGATCTTATGTGTTTTGGTGCCCATACCGGACGGGGTATGGGGACGGCCCGTTTCACCCTCATACCGGACGGGGTATTGAGGTTTACAGTTTTGACGCCCATACCGGACGGGGTATGGGGACGGCCCTGGAATCTGATTACAAGTATTAAGGGTAACGGGTAGCGGGACCCCTATGGATCCCCATGGATACTAGTAGGCTGGTGAATGAGGAAAAGTAATTGTGAAATGATTGAATTGCAAAAGCGTGATAAGTATTATGTTACACAGTTTATATGATTTCATGATGATGATAATGTTATTGCTTTCGTATATTGTTTTATGAATTTCACCGAGGTAAGTGAATGGTAAAAGGTTTTATTACTGATAAATGAGTTTATTGTAAATTATGCTCCATTGGTCTTTTTGTGTTTTCTACCCACATTTATCTCTGTGACGGTGAGATATCGTGATGTCCTTACTGGGCTAGTGTAGGTCATTCCTTATTTAATCATTTCATATCAGGAAGACATTGTTCCCGAGCCCGTTCCGCAAGAAGACGACGAGGGGGACGCCTAAAGACTCCAAAGTCATATTCATAGCTTACTTTCGAATTTCTCTTTTAGTTAGTTTGATCTTTTATATTTTGAGCACGTTTTTCTGGTTTCAGTGTAAGAGATGTTAATCAAATTTTGACTTCGCTTCCGCATTGACATTTTTAACATACATTTCATTTAAAATTTCCGGGGCCGTTACAGCATGATTGAATTTTTTTTGTTATTATACTTAATTAAATTTATACAATTAATATTATTCAAAAGCACAATAAAATTATGATAAAAAAACTCATAAATTCTTAATTAAGTAATTCAAAATGTTGAAGTAAATAGAGCCAATCTTTTATTTCTATATTATTACATTCAACCATTCTTCTATCTCAATTACAAACGAAAGTTGTTATATTCAGCAAATACGAATTTACCTTAAAGAAATCACGAACATGTCCACTAATAAGCAATTGCAATTTTTCCTGGTCAAAATCTCAATGTACAGTTGATTAGAAAGGAATTGTGAATATTTGTAGCTAATGATATAATTATCCAATTTTTTTATATAAAACTACTGAGGGTGGTGGAGATGCTGCAAAATCTAAATACCCAATTGGGTAGGCATGTTCTTTTGTTTGTAGAGTATGGCTAATATTATATATCTACATATAGACCCTACTAACCTGATTCGTAATTATATATATTAATGGTTTCAATGATCTATTAATTTGATAAATTAAATCTCATATTTTCTAATTGATGGATTTTGATCCAGTAGCTTTTCACCTTTCGTTTATATTATATGTACTAAAAAAAAAAAATTGTATGTTTTCTTATCCATTTTAATAGAGACATGTATGTATATGTATATTTATTTTAAAAACATAAACATATTAAATTTTATATCTTTTAATTGATGGACTTTGACCCAACAGTTTTCTATATTTTGCATTTATATTAAAATTTCTAACTTGTTATATTACATTATACTCAAAAAAAAAAAGAAATTTATATCTTTTTGTTTATAATAAATGAATAAATTTAAGAACATAAACGTGATGAATATATTCTTATAAAAAAGTGAAAAAGAAAACGTGAATGCATTTGTTTTGTGGGGTTGAAATTAAATTCATTTTCTAGTCTTGTGTGTTTGTCTATGTATGCATACATACATAGATATATATATATATATGTATATATGCTAGATGTTTGGCTTGTGTTTTATTTTACAGGTCATGCCAACTCATTTTATGATTGTCAAGTGCACACTAAAACAAAATCTTGTACTTTGCACCAGCTCTTAATTTTATATGTGAATAGAAGAGATTTTGAGAATCTATATCTTTCTCTATACATTGTGACATTATAATAATTTATTTAAATAAACAAATTAATTAAAAGAGCCAATTAGATTATAATGATTGCCCTAAATGGATATATATATATATATTTATATTTATATAATAACCAAAATATTTTTCGGGATAAAGAACAACATTTGATTTTGAATCATTGAACAAAGCTACCTAAGCTACTTAATTGATCATCGCTGCAAAAACATTTTATACATATACACACACACACACAGACAGAATATAAGTAATTTTTTTTTTTTTCAATTTCAAATTTTTAAACTAAAAAAGCTACGTTGAATATTGACTATTGCGTTACTCAACTAAAAAAATATAATTATTATAAAATATTTTTTCATTATATCTAACTTGATTATTGTAATTTTGTCAATAAATTATTGTTAAATCAAACATTATGAGTTGATTTGTAACGGCCCCGGAAATTTAAAATGAAATATGTGTATTAAAAATGTCAATGCGGAAGTGAAATCAAAATTCGATTAACATCCCTTACACTAAAACCAGAAAAAAAAACGTGTTCAAAATATAAAAGATCAGACTAACTAAAAGAGAAATTCGCAAGTAAAGCTATAATTATGACTTTGGAGTCTTTAGACGTCCCCTTCGTCGTCTTCTTGCGGAACGGGATCGGGAACAATGTCTTCCTGATCTAAAATGATTAAATAAGGAATGACTTACACTAGCCTAGTAAGGACATCACGATATCTCACCGTCACGGAGGTAAAGGTGGGTAGAAAACACAAAAAGACCAATGGAGCATAATTTACAATAAACTCATTTATCAGTAATAAAACCTTTTACCATTCACTTATCTCGGTGAAATTCATAAAACAATATACGAAAGCAATAACATTATCATCATCATGAAATCATATAAACTGTGTAACATAATACTTATCACGCCTTTACAATTCAATCATTGCACAATCACTTTTCCTCATTCACCAGCCTACTAGTATCCATGGGGATCCATAGGGGTCCCGCTACCCGTTACCCTTAATACTTGTAATCAGATTCCAGGGCCGTCCCCATACCCCGTCCGGTATGGGCGCCAAAACTGTAAACCTCAATACCCCGTCCGGTATGAGGGTGAAACGGGCCGTCCCCATACCCCGTCCGGTATGGGCGCCAAAACACATACGATCTCCATACCCCGTCCGGTATGAGAGACCCCAATCCCGCTAGGGTCCCCTACGGACCCAGTCCGTCCACCATCTCCTAGGATATCTAGTCAGACTGACCACATTATACAATTACCCATTTACATAATCTTTCATTCTCTTTTCCCTCAGTCAGCATCATCAATCCACATACAAACAAGCAAAACGGTAATTTATGCCAAACAGACAACATACAGCATCAACATCCCAGTCATTCGATCCATAATCAGTAAAACAGTAAAATATGCACACGAAAGTATAAAATGAAAACATCAAACCTCATACTGCATTTAAAACTATAAAACAGGCCAAATAACAGTTAACTGACAAACACACTAGACTCGGGCTCCATTAGCGACCTTAAGCAATTTCACACATTCGATGATTCAAGAAATATCGTTTTATCATTTTTTAAACTTTAATACCGTGATAGGAAATAGGGTGAGGGGGTCCTTACTCGTTTAGGGGTCCGAACACGGCTTCACAGTGCGCCTATAAGCTGTCCCCAATTTTTCCTGAATTTTTCCCAGGGAACTAAAACGCACTACTGGTACCTGCACGTGTTCCAAAAAAAATCCCAAATTAGGTCCAGGGCCCCTTTCGGCCAATATCGCAACTCCAGCACGGCGGCTCCGCCGTGCTCCGGCGACGGCGCTGCTGCATGCGGCGGCGATTCGCCTCGGGTTTACCGTTTTCGGCCGTTTCCGGCTGAATTCGGCCACACTCGCATTGGTTTCTGTGAATAAACAAACCTACGGCCCTCGGGGGGCCAGAAAACTACGAAAAACCGAAGCTTACCGGCGGCGGTGCTCTCGGGTGCGGCGGCTCTCCGGCGAGGTTCGTCTTTTGATGATTCGACTCCAGTCAACCTGTACAGAAAAGAATGGTGATCACGGTGATATAAAAATTGCATCAAACGGAGGCCGGGAAGGGCCTCATCGGAGGCAAAAACCGAGGAGGGGCGCGGCTGCGCCGCTGGCTTTCGGCCGTGTTTTTCGGCCGTTTGGCCGGGATTTTGGCTCCGATTTGGCCACAGGGGAAATCAGCGTGAAAAAACGAGTCGGGGGTATGAAATTTACCTCGATCAGCGGTCGGAAATCTCCCCGGTGCGGCGGCGGGTGGCGGCGGCCGGCTTCTGGTTCGTCTTCTCCGGCGAGGGCAGGCGGCTAGGGTTTTGTGGTCTGGTGTGGGGATTCTATTTATACCCTTTTGCCTTTTGATCTTAACCGTCTGTTTTTTATTTAATCTGGGCCGTCCGTGCGATTAAATCTGGACCGTCCGTGCGCGCGATTGATCTGGACCGTCCGATCGCACGCACGCGGATCGCCAACGTGGCCCGTCCCCGGTCGACGTTGTTTTGCCACGTGGCAGGTCCTGGTTGGCCAGGACTGCTGACTGAGTCTGCTGACGTGGCTGCGGACGTGGCGCGCGTTTTTTTTTTTTTTTTCCCCCTCTTTCCGGGCATTACATGATTAGTATGAATTCATATTTTTCAATAAGATTAGAGCTCTTAATATTTGAACATTAGTAATTTAATCACTAGACTATTATACTATTGATTTTTTAAATTAAAAAAAAAAAAGTTTGTTAGGCACCTAATGCAATTAATTATATAGAAGTAATTAAACATTTTCTCCACCTATACGTTTATATAGACATGCATCTAATTTCTCTTATACAATTCGTACTTGATGTGAACCCCTATAAATTAAAAGCTTTCCCTATGTTGCAACAATTACTTCCAAAACATTATTGATCCACCCAATATTATATGTGTGTGTGTATATATATATATTTTCAAGTAGTCATGCGAATAAAAACAAAAACAAAAAAAGATACTAGTTAGGCATGAATATATTAATAAAATAGTTACTATGATTTGCATTATAACTTAGTGTCAACATTTTTTTATTACAATATAAATGTGATATATGTTAATTTTATTATAATTTAATGTAAAAATTTGAATGCTTACTTTGGACAAGAACTCGAAACAATTATTGAAATAAAACCTACCAATTCACTTTGTCTCAATGCTTGAGCATCAAGACTATTATTACGATACATCTTACCATTATGATAATAAGATTTTGTTAGCTAATTTTATTTAAAATTATTATATTTTTAAATTAAAATCAACTAAAGAGTTTATTATTTTAGCAGAAAATTATGCTATCATTTTTATTAAGTTTTAAGACAAGAAAGTTTATTCTTATTACAAATATTACATACATTCGTAATAATTTCTAAATAATGATGTGTAAGAGAGCACCATGTAAATTCAAAATCATAAATTAAACAATAACTAATACTGATTATTTAAATGAATAAGGTATAAGTTAATAAATTGTAGTGATAGAGCAATTTAGGTGCACGGTGAAAATTATAAGTCTTGTGTGTAAATTTGCTTCAAAAATAAATAAAGAACAAAAAAAAAATACGTATAGCTTTCAAGTACAAAATGTTTGGGGAATATGTAGCACCCGGAAAGGAGGAAAAAAAAAAAAAGGGGGGGGCCACGTCAGCAGGCTCGGTCAGCAGTCCCGGCCAACCGGGGCCTGCCACGTGGCAAGACCGCGTCACTCCGAAAGGAGCCACGTTGGCGATCCGCGTGAGTGCGATCCGACGGCCCAGATCAATCGCGCGATCGGACGGCCCAGATTCAATCGCACGGACGGCCCAGATTCAATCAAAAACGAACGGTACAGATTAAAACGAAATGAACGGCTGTGATCAAAAGGCAAGGGGTTATAAATAAAACCCCCACACCATACCACAAACCCTAGCCGCCCGCCGCTCGCCGGAGAAGACGAACCAGAGGCCGACCGCCGCCACCCGCCGCCGCACCGGGGAAATTTCCGACCGCCGATCGAGGTAAATTTCATACCCCTGACTCGTTTTTCTCCGCTGATTCCTCCTATGGCCAAATTGAGGCCGAAATCCCGGCCAAACGGCCGGAATACGCGGTCGAAACCCAGCGGCACCGCCGCGCCCCTCTCGGTTTTTGCCTCCGACGAGGTCCTTCCCGGCCTCCGTTCGATGCAATTTTTATATCACCGTGATCACCATTCTTTTCTCTACAGGTTGACCGAAGCCGAATCACCAAAACACGAACCTCGCCGGAGAGCCGCCGTACCCGAGAGCGCCGCCGCCGGTAAGCTCCGTTTTTCCGTGATTTTTGGCCCCCCCCCGGGGGCCCTAGGATTGTTTTCTGACAAGGACCAATGCGAGTGTGGCCGAATTCGGCCGAAAGGGGCCCTGGGCCTAATTTGGATTTTTTTGGAACACGTGCAGGTACTGTTAGTGTGTTTCAGTTCCCTGGGAAAAATTCAGGGAAAATTAGGGACGGCCTGCAGGCGCACTGTGAATCGTATTCGGATCCCGAAAACAAGTAAGGACCCCTCACCCTATTTCCTATCATGGTATTAAAGTTCAAAATGATAAAACGGTATTTCTTGAATTAACGCATGTGTGAAATTGCTTAAGGTTGCTAATGGAGCCCGAGTCTAGTGTGATTGATGATTTACTGTTATTTGGCCTGTTTTACACTGTTTTACAGCTTTAAATGCATTATGGGGTTTGATGTGTTCATTTTATAGCTTCGAATGCATATATTACTGTTTTATTGATTATGGGTTGAATGACTGAAGAACTGATACTGTATGTTGTCTGTTCGGCATGAATTACGATTTGCTTGTTTAAATGTGAATTGATGATGCTTATTGAGGAAAAGGGAAATGAAACATTGTATAGACTGATAATTGTATGATGGGGTCAGCCTGACTAGATATCCTGGGAGATGGTGGACGGACCGGGTCCGTAGGGAACCCTACCGGGATTGGGGTCTCACATGCCGGACAGGGTATGGATATCTTATGGTTTTGGCGCCCATACCGGACGGGGTATGGGGACGGCCCGTTTCACCCTCATACCGGACGGGGTATTGAGGTTTATGGTTTTGGCGCCCATACCGGACGGGGTATGGGGACGGCCCTGGAAACTGATTATGAATGTTAAAGGTTAACGGGTAGCGGGACCCCTAGGGACCCCCATGGATACTAGTAGGCTGGTAAATGAGAAAAGGATATGTTGTATAATGATTGAATTACAAAAGGCGTGATAAGTGCTATGTTTTACAGCTTATATTATTCCATGATTGTGATAATGTTATTATTTTTCTTATATTGTTTTCATAAATTCCACCGAGGTAAGTGGATGGTAAAGGTTTTCATGTTAATAAACGAGTTTATTGTAAATTATGCTCCATTGGTCTTTTTGTGTTTTTCTACCCACCTTTACTTCCGTGACGGTGAGATATCCTGATGTTCTTACTGGGCTAGTGTAGCTCACTCCTTATTTAACCATTTCAGATCAGGAAGACATGGTTCCCGAGCCCGTTCCGCAGGAGGACGACGAAGGGGATACCTAGAGACTCTGTAGTCATACTCATAGTTTTATTTTCGAGTTTCTCTCTTAGTTAGTTTAATCTTTTATATTTTAAGTACGTTTTTAGTTTTTCGTGTAAGGGATGTTAACTGAAATTTTGATCTCGCTTCCGCATTTGATATATTTAAATACTCATTTCATTTTAATATTTCCGGGGCCGTTACAGAATATCTAACTCATAATTATCCCTTTTGACTCAGCAATATGAGATAATTAAGTAAAGCAGAATCTTTGTTCCTTAATTTGGACATCCACACTGCTAAAAATTTCATAAGGTCCAACCATAATTCATGTATTATATGGTAATCTTTATCCTCTTTTTTTTTTTTTTTTTTTTTAGGGGGTTAATCTTATCCTCTTAATTATTGGATTGATTATAGTTATACAATTTTTTTAATTTCTTATTTATTTAGTGAAAATTAAATTAAATAATTAAAATTTAGAAATTAAATTTAATAATCACGAGATTTAAATGCAGGACCAATATTTTACTTTACTAATAAGCAATTTAAAATGATCCAGCAATTTACATACGCTTAATTACTCAATTAATTAATTAATTAATTAACAAGTTTACAGTCTTTTTAGTCTTTGAAGTTGAGAGATTATTATTAGCTCTAACCATAACTGACTGGGTTTGGTATCATTTGCATTCGTATAAAATCTTTTTACTTCCGACTGTTTTATATTATACACACAAACATTCACATTTATAATATAACATGTACATCATATCAGGGACCGTACACAAAACTTTTGGGAAACATTTTTATATCACTGAAATGGTGCCCCGCACACACACATATACATATATACACACACGCGTGTTTGTACATACCGGTGATTATTTGTGAATAATTAATTAATTCCAGCTAGTGTAGTCATTTTGACAAAGATATGTGATGATGATATTTAAATTAAAAGAAATAAAATATATATGCATTTTCATTAGAGATTAAGTTGCACAGACATTACAATCTTCCTCCCACTTACTTGCACACACTAGTTACAACATGTACAAGCCAAGAACCAAAAGAGGTAAATTTTTTTATAGAAAAAGGATAAAATTTAAAAAAAGTAAAAAAATAAAAATAAAAAATAAAAAGAAAAAGAAAATTACATAGGCTTGTATTTTGCTTGCTTGCTCTTTTTTTTTTTCTTTTTTTTTTTTTTTTTACCTATACTGTAACTTAAATTACATAAAAACCGATTATGCCACCCTTGCAACATTTCATGTATTAAGGGTAGAGTTGGAATTCTACCTAATTACTCTTTACATCTGGGATACTTGCTTCCACTCCACTAAACGTTGCAAAAAATCCATTACCTATATAAAATCAGCAGATAATTACTTAATTAATTAATATAATCATCCATCAAAACTAATTAAGTAAAAATAAAAAAAGTGCATGTAATGTGTACTTGCCTCGTCGGGTTCTTGTAAAGAATAAGATGCATTTGTATCCTTTGGAAATTTGGAGACAAGAATTCCAAATCCTTGTCCTCTGTCTCTTAATATCTATTTAGGAAAAGAAAAATTAAAAAATACCACCTTTGAGTATTTTTTTGGATTTAATATATATATATATATATATATGATTCTTGAAGAGCATTGGATACCTTAAATGCATCCTCGTCGGTTCGATCATCACCAATGTAAACAGGAAAAACATCTGTGCAATTGGAGAATCCTGTAGAAATTAAGGAGAGAATTTTCTTTAAAAATTATCATTAGTGATTAAAGAATATCTACCACTAATTTATTTACATATAATGGCATGGTGGGTGTTGCTTTTCTTTTTTTTTTTTTAATAATATATATATATATGTAAAAATAAAAGAAGAATAATAAGAAAAATAATTAATATATATATATATATATCTTAAAAATGACTTACCAAGTGACTCCAACAAAAATTCAAGGGCCTTGCCTTTGTCCCATTTAATAGTAGGCCGGATTTCCAAAACCTGTATGTATCAGAACAAGTAGCAATTTTGAAAGTGAGACATTTTTCACTTGTACCCACATTAATTCACATTTATAAATAATTATACTATCACTCCGGCAAATAATCACACCTTCCTTCCCGGAGTTAATCGAAGCTTCGGGTACGCCTTCAACACTGACTTAACCTGCTGTGCTAATTCATTCCATCTCTGCATTTTCAACTTTTAATTATTAACCTCTGTTTTTCTCTAATTACTTTTAACAAATTATAATATTATTCCAGTTTCTTACTTTTTCATCTACCCGTCTGTAATGAACAGAAAGACAGAACTTGTTGTTCTCCACCGTGGCTCCTGGGGTTGATTTGATTTTCTCAACCAGTTGTTTGTAAACCTACAAAATGAAAAAACAAAAACAGAGTCAACCAGAGAAAATGATAAAAACGTTAACGTCTTATCTTATCTCTCTGAATCTTTTCTTTTTTTCATTGTATGTGGTACAAGAATCCAACGACAAACCTCATCGATCATGGGAAGAAATTCACTGGCGGGTTGGAACAGAACAGATTCACTGTCCTGAAATTGCAGACCAAGAATGGGAAATCAGTGGATATAGTTGGTTTTCTCAACATATTACGAAAGATTGAATTTGTCTGTTCTGGTCGACTTACTTTCTTGTTCTTAGACCCCTTCTCTGGTCCTTTAATGTCCATGCCGTGACTTCCGGCGTAGTACAGTTCTGCTAGTTTCACAAACTTATACACCTGCAACCCAGCTACCCTTTTTAGTTTCCATATCAAAATAGCAACACCAAAAAAAATGTCAGTGGAGGGCTTGGAAATGCACCTTGTCTCTGCATCTTCCACTCACAATAGCAGTAGGGAAGCATTTAGCTAATTTCCTTACTGTTCTTCTCATCTGAATTTGCATATACGCGGGGAATAAACTCAGTAAAATCAACCGGGTAATCGGATGAACAGAAACAGATAGCGGTTGAATAGAGAATAGACCTTTTTGGACATGAAAGCTCGATCTGGGTCATCAACAATGGGGGAAAGTGTGCCGTCGTAGTCCAAGAACATGACTATTTGTTTCCCTTGCGAAGCATCAATTATCTGCTCAAACATGTCTAGAGCTGACGGATGATGAAGCTGCAAACAAGTTTTTTGATTTCCGAAAAAAAAGAGAGACTATGAGATTCGCCATTTTTATATGGGACCAAAGGTGGAAGACAGAGAGGTAGGATCAGTTACCATCCAGGAACTCTGGTCATCGGCAAGAGAAGGTGTAGATTTGATATGGGTAGGGGAAGAAGCCCTCATTGAATCCACCCAAGCATTTATTCTGGCGCCTCCATTAATCTCGACGTTCAGCAGCTTCTTCCTGGAGAAGGCGATGTAGCCGGGCGGCGGAGGTGGCTTCTGCGCGGCGGCTGTGAAAATAGAGGAGTTGGATACGGCGACAGTGATGGCCATGTTGAGACCAGATTTGGCATCAGAGATTACCACATTTTGACTTGTCATCTTCGTTCTCTCTTCAATGAAACTCACTACAAAACAAAAACCCAGAGAAGAAAAAATCACATTTCTTGTTTATAGAAGAAAAACTGAAGTCCAGTTCCTACGTCCAAGCAGATGAGCGAATCAGAAACTGACATACCCATTAGAGGAAATTGAGGCTTTGGAAAGAATTCTCTTCAAAAAAAACTTGAAGAAGACAAGGGATTGTTAGGACTAGGAATGAATAATGTTTGGTGGGTTGGTGAAAGAGGAGGTGATTGAAAAAACAGAGTGCTCTGTTTATGACCCCTCAAGCTCCGAAAGATTGGACAAGGAGAAAGAATGAAAGAAAGAAAGAGAAGTGAAGATTGAAGACTAAACAAAGAGGCCACTAAGATTTGTTAATGGAGAATGTGTGTGAGAGAGACAGAGCCCGAGCGGTCGATTTTATAGTTGCAAACCAGACACTAACGGACGAGAACCATGGGAACGGGACCCACAACCCCCCACTTGCGGGTCCCACAACTGACCCGCCCCCAAAAACCTCAGTTTAGTGGGTCCCACACCACCCCCTCCCCAGGTGGTCCCCACACTGGAGGGGCAAGGAAGGAGCATGCCGCATGGACATGGTGGAGAGGGAGATGGAGCCTCGTCAGTCGCCAGTCAATCTTTTATTTTTATTTTTATTTTTATTTTTATTTTGTTCTCCAGCCGTCTTCTCAATCCGACTCCAAAAAGAGGTTCCCTAACTGCCTCGCCACGTGGCCGACATTCCTTGGCTGAATCATCTATCATGGGCTTCGGCCACGTGTATATCAACTCAACTCATAATCACAGCTTCATGCGCGTTTCTCTTCTTATTCTTTTTCCCAATTGACAAATAAAAATTTCAGTTTTTATTTCAGCAATCAATTTTTATTAATTTAAAAATCATATACACCCAATGTCAACATTGATTGGAGATTTAAAATGTTAAAAGAGAGAGAGAAAGAAATAATTGATGGGGGCAAAAACCCAAATCACGGGGCTGTATTCACTTAATTGGGAAGGTTAGGTGCTACAGAACCCACATTATCCTAAAGGCAGAGCCAGGGTGTTGAGACACTGAAATAAGAATAAGGGCTTCCTAAGATAGAAAAGGGTCACCCCTAAACTGGGGGTAAAGCAAAACAAACAGCCCAAAACCGGCTGCTAATCTGTGAAATTATTTGCTAACTGCTCCCTTTTCCACTTCTAATTTTCAAATACCTCCCCTCCCCTCTATTATTATTCTGCAACTTGCTTGTTGATTTCTTGTAAAAAAAAAAAAAAAAATGTAATTTAATTGAAAGTAAAAAAAAAAAGGAAGAGTAACAGGTGTCCTATGAGAGAGCAGTTAGAGGAATTAGGTGTGTGCCCCAATTACTGTGCAGCATCCACCTGGCATTACACTTACACCTTCATGGACAGACAACTATATGTATTTTTGTATAAAATAAAAGTTGAAAACTGATAAAGAGACCAAAATAATTATTTAATTGAAATTCGTTGCTTCCCAAAAGCTTATTAAATTCCAACTTTAATCCATTCTACTTCTGTATATCTACACACACACACACACACACATGTATAAAAATATGCAACAACTGCACTTTTTTTCTATAAAATAGCCAATTAATGAATTTTGAAAAAACATTTAAAAAATTAAAAATAAAATCTGATTAATGTATAATTAACAACTTTTTCATTAAATTATTTATTAATTATTGAAAAATTATTATTAGAAAGTAAGATTTAATTATAATAATTTATTGTTGGCATTGACAAAATGTTAAAGATTCGCCTCTGCATGCCTAACTCTCGAAATTCTAGATGGCAGAGAGAGACTCACAACACTCTCCGAAGTCTTAAAGTCTTCTACGTGTTCCAAAAGAAAAGTTATTTATTTACACTGAAATATTTTATTTTTTTCTTTTTTTTAAAAAAAAATGGTAAATAAACATAATAAATTAAAATTTATTTTTAAATATGCTAATTGTCTTATTTTATTTTTAAATAATTCTTAATAATTTATTGAAATAGAAATTAGTGAGAAGGAATATTCTATCACACGTTGAATGATAATAAAAATAATAAAAAAAAATTAGAGCAATAACTTGCAGTAGAAGAATAGTGAATATTTGGATCTTTTTTTATGCACCTTTGAATGTAAAAGATTCTGATTTTATTTGGATTAGGGTCTTAATCTTCCAGAATTTTTTCCCTAATCAACCGTATCTCTTCTTTTTTCTTCCCTTTTTTTTTCTTTTTCATTTTTTCTAAAATGATAACAAAAATTGAGAAACCAAGAAATTAAGAATGAATTAATTTATACATTTTGTAAATATTTTACACATTACAAGTACTATTCAAATAATAAAATAAGTTATCTCATACAAAATTTAATATAAAATGGAAATTATTTGTTAAAACATGTTATTTCAATTTCAAATTAAAATTCATATAAAGTTCTCTTTCTATCTTGGCCTTGCTGAACGGATAAGGTTGATATACAATTTATAGTCCATGTATTATCACCAATCAAATGGAAACACGAAGGTGGCAAACATGGCCATTGAAATGTTTCTAAATGCTTATACAGCGACTAACCTCATTGTTGGATGGATTGGTTGTCATTTGCTGAATATTATTAGCACCAGCTTCAGCTCTACTTTGAAGACTATTTCATTGAAGTTGTCTATAGACGGACTGCAATTGAGATTATTATTCTCTAATCTAGTCTTAGTGAAAGTTAATGTAGTATTGGAGCTTTATTCGTGGGACCAATTGTTGCATGATCTAAGGGTTATGCTGCTGCACATCAGAGGTGTGTTAACCTATCAAAATAGTAGAATCAAACCACTTCAAACTAATATTTTTGCATGTGTTTGATTTAAGTTTTAATTTTAAAAAATTATGATTAACAGAAGCTGAACTGTTAACTATTTTTATCATATTTATTTATTTTAAATATAATATATTTATACCAGATGTAGCACCCGAAAAGGAGGAGAAAAAAAAAATATGTTGTACAATGATTGAATTACAAGAGGCGTGATAAGTGTTATGTTTTACAGCTTAGATTATTCAATGATTATGATAATGTTATTGTTTTTCTCATATTGTTTTTCATAAATTCCACCAAGGTAAGTGGATGGTAAAAGTTTTATTATTGATAAAAGGTTTTGTTGTTAATAAACGAGTTTATTGTAAATTATGCTCCATTGGTCTTTTTGTGGTTTTCTACCCACCTTTATCTCCGTGACGGTGAGATATCGTGATGTTCTTACTGGGCTAGTGTAGCTCACTCCTTAATTAACCATTTCAGATCAGGAAGACATGGTTCCCGAGCCCGTTCCGCAGGAGGACGACGAAGGGGATGCCTAGAGACTCTGTAGTCATACGCATAGTTTATTTTCGAGTTTTCTTTCTTAGTTAGTTTAACCTTTTGTATTTTAAGTACGTTTGTTTGGTTTTTCGTGTAAGGGATGTTAAATGAAATTTTGATCTCGCTTCCGCATTCGATATATTTAAATACTCATTTCATTTTAATATTTTCCGGGGCCGTTACAGTTGGTATCAGAGCCGCATTTCCTCGGACCCATCCCTTACACTATAGTCCTTTAAAGAAATACTCACCGATTGGTCGTTACTCAACCATTCCTTGTAAATGCAGGTACACAGAAATGAGGAGAGGAAGGCCCCCACTAAACCGAGCGGCCCAAGATAATTCGCTTCGGGAGGATTTGGACAGATTATATGAGATGGTGGAAGCTCTCGTAGCTGCTCAGCGAAGGCAAGAGGAGAGAAGGGAGTTACCCGGACCTCCTCCGCTAGCGCAGGTTGAGCCCCCGTTACAGCAGGCTGATCCCGAGCCACCCCGGCAGGAGCCTGTTCCTCCACAGTACCACCCGGCACCACAGCCGCGGTACGACCCGGTACCACAGCCACGGTACCAACAGGTACCGCCACAGCACATTCCAGTGCCCCCACCCCATCAGCAGGCGCCACCACAGGGTCCCCCAGTTCACCCTCAGCCGGCCCCAGTTCCTTTACCTCGGGACCCCGCTCCCTCCTTGATCGACCCTGGCTTCATAGAGAGGTACAGGAGACTGAACCCTTCTACTTTTTCGGGGGAATCCTCTTTTGAAGAGGCCAAATACTGGTTGGCGGAGACTGAGCGAGCCTTTGAGACCTTGGGAGTAATTCCTGAGCAGAGGGCTGCCATTGCCTCCTACATGCTGGTAGGGGAAGCAGTACGCTGGTGGGAGCTCAAGCGGGCCACCCTGCCTGTACCAGTTACTTGGGAGCAGTTCCTAGCGGCTTTCCATGCGGAGTATCTCCCTAAGCACATCCAACATTTAAAGGAAATTGAATTTGCTCAGTTGGTCCAGGGTAATATGACAGTGTCGGAGTATGCCCGCAAGTTCCTGGAGCTGGGCCGACATGCCCCGGAGACATTGTTGGATGAGGGCCGAAAGGCCAGGAAATTCCAGTGGGGTCTCCGCCCGGCGATCAGACAGCACTTGTTGGTGATGGAGCTCGAGACATATTCGGCAGTCCTGGCAAAGGCGCAGATCATAGAAAGGAGCTTCGACACCCGCCCTCAGCTAGCGGGAAGTTCCCGACCTTCAGCCCCGCTCCGCAGGCCAGCGCCTACCATGCCGGTCCAACCCAGCAAGAGACCCAGGCCTGCCGCTCAGGGCCCTCCTCAGGCTATGGGGGCAGCTCGTGGGAAGATCTGCCAGTACTGCGGCAGGGATCATGGGGACCGACCCTGCTACCGCCTCAACAACACCTGTCGCATATGCGGCAGTACCCAGCACTATGCGAGGGAGTGTCCTAGGAACCAGAATCAAGGGAGGCCTCCAATCCAGGGCAGAGTTTACAACCTTACCCAGAAGGATGCCGATGCAGACCCGGACGTGGTACATGGTAAACCCAAGAAGGAAGTTTGTATCCAAGAGATTCCAGTAGTCCGAGACTTTCCAGACGTATTTCCGGATGAACTGCCCGGTCTACCAGAGGACAGAGAGGTCGAGTTCACCATAGACTTACAGCCAGGAACCCAACCCATCTCGGTAGCTCCTTACCGAATGAGCCGCATCGAGATGGAAGAGCTAAGGAAACAAATCACTGAGCTACAAAACAGTGGCTTCATTAGACACAGCATTTCCCCATGGGGAGCCGGGGTTACTTTTGCAAAGAAAGGAGATGGAACGTTGAGACTGTGTATTGATTATAGAAGGATAAACAAGGTAACAATTAAAAACAAGTACCCTCTCCCCCGGATTGATGACCTTTTCGATCAGTTGCAGGGTGCACAGGTCTTTTCTAAAATAGATCTACGATCAGGTTACCATCAGGTAAAAGTGAGAGCAGAAAACATCCCCAAGACGGCATTCCGAACCAGGTACGGACACTATGAGTTCCTGGTTATGCCGTTTGGGCTAACCAACGCCCCGGCCATCTTTATGGATCTAATGAACAGAATCTTCAGAGAGTTCTTGGATAAATTTGTCATCGTGTTCATCGATGATATCTTAGTCTACTCAAAAAGTAGAGAAGAACATGCTCATCATCTTGCCCAAGTCCTCCAGGTACTCAGGGAAAAGAAGTTGTATGCAAAGTTGAGCAAGTGTGGATTTTGGCTCGAGCAAACCGCCTTCCTAGGACATGTTATATCGAAGGAAGGGGTGTCGGTGAACCCCGAAAAGGTTGAAGCGGTACTTAGTTGGAAAAGGCTGACAACAGTTAAGGAAATTCGCAGTTTCCTAGGGATGGCGGGTTATTACCGCCGGTTTGTCGAAGGGTTCTCCAGTCTAGCGGCCCCTCTAACCCGACTCACAAAGAAGAATGCAAAGTTTGATTGGAATGAGAACTGCGAAAGGAGTTTTTCAGAATTGAAGAAGCGACTGACTACTGCACCCGTGCTGGCTCTACCGAGTGGATCAGGAGGGTATACAGTTTATAGTGATGCCTCCTATCTGGGCCTGGGTTGTGTCCTGATGCAGCATGGAAAGGTTATAGCATATGGGTCTAGACAGCTAAAGAATCATGAGAAGAACTATCCTACCCATGATTTGGAGCTTGCCGCAATCATACACGCCTTGAAAATCTGGCGCCATTATTTGTATGGAGAGACCTTTCAGATCTACACCGATCATAAGAGCTTGAAGCACATCTTCACTCAGAAGGATCTCAACATGCGTCAGAGAAGGTGGATGGAACTCCTCAAGGACTATGATTGTGACATCCTATACCATCCAGGTAAGGGCAACGTAGTAGCCGATGCCCTCAGTAGGAAGAGTGCAGGCACCCTAGCCCATCTGATGGTTTCGGAATGCAGGTCCATTGGGGCTACGCAGCAGGTTCGACTGCAAGATCTGAAGAGGGCCACATGTTTGAGCCACCTAGCAGTCCAACCCGAGCTAATCCAAAGAATAAAGGAAGCCCAGTCAATCGACTCCGCCCTAGTAAACCGCAAGAAGGATGCAGAACAGGGAGTGAACCCAGAATTTCAGATCTCTGCCGACGGATTGATTCGTTTCAAGGACAGAATGTGTGTCCCAGACGACAATGAATTAAAAAGAGACATCATGACAGAGTCCCATAGTTCAAGGTTCGCCATGCATCCAGGAAGTACAAAAATGTACCAAACTATGCGACCCCGATTCTGGTGGAATGGGATGAAGAGAGATATAGCCGACTTTGTATCTAAGTGCTTGGTATGTCAGCAGGTCAAAGCAGAACATCAACGCCCAGGGGGGTTGCTTCAGCCTTTACCGATTCCAGAATGGAAGTGGGAACACATCACCATGGACTTCGTATCGGGACTACCCAAGGCACGATCGGGACACGATGCCATATGGGTAATTGTTGACCGACTCACTAAGTCTTCCCACTTCCTGGCCATCAGAATGACTGATTCGTTGGACAAGTTGGCAAGAATGTATGTCCGGGAAATAGTCAGACTGCATGGGGTCCCAGTAACAGTGGTATCCGACAGGGATCCCAGATTCACTTCTCGGTTTTGGAATAGTTTCCAGCAAGCTATGGGAACAAAGCTGTCCCTCAGTACTGCCTTCCACCCCCAAACCGATGGACAATCAGAGAGGACAATCCGTACGCTGGAGGATATGCTCCGAGCTTGTGTCCTTGACTCCGGAGGCCATTGGGACGACCATCTACCCCTGATAGAGTTTGCCTACAACAACAGTTACCAAGCAAGCATCGGCATGGCCCCATACGAGGCGCTATACGGGCGTCCGTGCAGGTCACCGATTTGTTGGGAGGAAGTGGGCGATAGAAGATTGTTTGGCCCGGATTTAGTGGAAGAAACCACGTCCAAGATAGTTAAGATCAAGAAGAACATCCAGACAGCTCAGAGTAGGCAAAAGAGCTATGCTGATACCCGAAGGAGGGACCTGGCCTTTGAGAAAGGTGACCGGGTGTTTCTTAAAGTCACCCCCTTCAAGGGAATTAGTAGGTTCGGCAGAAGGGGAAAATTAAACCCCAGATACATTGGACCCTTTGAAATCTTAGACAAGATTGGTACCACTGCCTACAGACTTGCACTGCCCCCTGAGCTCTCCCGGGTTCACAATGTGTTTCATGTATCTATGCTGCGCAAGTACAATCCGGACCCTTCTCATGTCGTGGCTCATGAACCGCTCTCACTCCGAGAGGACTTCTCTTATGAAGAAGTACCGGTCAGTATCACGGACCGAGAAAGCAGAATACTCCGTAACCGGGAAATATCATTTGTAAAAGTCTTGTGGCAGAACCACACGCCTAGGGAGGCGACTTGGGAGCTGGAATCAGAATTTAGGGCCCAATATCCTCATCTGTTTGATCAAGAGTAATGAGGCAAATTTGGGGACCAAATTTCTTTATGGGGGGGAGAGTTGTAGCACCCGGAAAGGAGGAGAAAAAAAAAAAAAAAAAAAAAAAAAAAAGGGCGGCCACGTCAGCAGCCACGTCAGCAGGCCCGGTCAGCAGTCCCGGCCAACCAGGGCCTGCCACGTGGCAAGACCGCGTCACTCCAAAAGGAGCCACGTTGGCGATCCGCGTGGGTGCGATCCGACAGCCCAGATCAATCACGCGATCGGACGGCCCAGATTCAATCGCACGGACGGCCCAGATTCAATCAAAAACGAACGGCCCAGATTAAAACAAAATGAACGGCTGTGATCAAAAGGCAAGGGGTTATAAATAGAACCTCCACACCAGACCACAAACCCTAGCCGCCAGCCGCTCGCCGGAGAAGACGAACCAGAGGCCGACCGCCGCCACCCGCCGCCACTCGCCGCCGCACCGGGGAAATTTCCGACCGCCGATCGAGGTAAATTTCATACCCCCGACTCGTTTTTCCCCACTGATTCCTCCTATGGCCAAATCGAAGCCGAAATCCCGGCCAAACGGCCGGAATACGCGGCCGAAGCCCAGCGGCACCGCCGCGCCCCCTCTCGGTTTTTGCCTCCGACGAGGCCCTTCCCGGCCTCCGTTCGATGCAATTTTTATATCACCGTGATCACCATTCTTTTCTCTACAGGTTGACCGAAGCCAAATCACCAAAACACGAACTTCGCCGGAGAGTCGCCGTACCCGAGAGCGCCGCCGCCGGTAAGCTCCGTTTTTCCGTGATTTTTTGGCCCCCCGAGGGCCCTAGGGTTGTTTTCTGACAAGGACCAATGCGAGTGTGGCCGAATTCGGCCAAAAACGGCCGAAAACAGTCAACCCGAGGCGACTCGCCGCCGCCAGCGGCGGCGCCGTCGCCGGAGCACGGCGGAGCCGCCGTGCCGGAGTTGCGATTTGGGCCGAAAGAGGCCCTGGGCCTAATTTGGATTTTTTTTGGAACCCGTGCAGGTATTGTGAGCGTGTTTCAGTTCCCCGGGAAAAATTCAGGGAAAATTAGGAACAGCCTGTAGGCGCACTGTGAATCGTATTCGAATCCCGAAAACAGGTAAGGACCCCTCACCTTATTTCCTATCACGGTATTAAAGTTCAAAATGATAAAACGGTATTTCTTGAATTAATGCATGTGTGAAATTGTTTAAGGTAGCTAATGGAGCCCGAGTCTAGTGTGATTGGTGGTTTACTGTTATTTGGCCTGTTTACAGCTTTAAATGCAAAATGAGGTTTGATGTGTTCATTTTACAGATTTGTGTGCATGTACTACGTTTTTATTAATTATGGGTTGAATGACTGAAAAACTGATACTGTATGTTGTCTGTTTGGTATGAATTACGATTTGCTTGTTTAAATGTGAATTGATGATGCTGATTGAGGAAAAGGAAAAATGAAAGATTGTGTAAACTGATAATTGTATTATGGGGGTCAGCCTGACTAGATATCCTGGGAGATGGTGGACGGACCGGGTCCGTAGGGAACCCTACCGGGATTGTGGTCTCACATGCCGGACGGGGTATGGAGATCTTATGGTTTTGGCGCCCATACCGGACGGGGTATGGGGACGGCCCGTTTCACCCTCATACCGGACGGGGTATTGAGGTTTATGGTTTTGGCGCCCATACCGGACGGGGTATGGGGACGGCCCGTTTCACCCTCATACCGGACGGGGTATTGAGGTTCATGGTTTTGGCGCCCATACCGGACGGGGTATGGGGACGGCCCTGGAAACTGATTATGAATGTTAAAGGTTAACGGGTAGCGGAACCCCTATGGACCCCCACGGATACTAGTAGGCTGGTAAATGAGAAAAAAAAGATATGTTGTACAATGATTGAATTACAAGAGGCGTGATAAGTGTTATGTTTTACAGCTTAGATTATTCAATGATTATGATAATGTTATTGTTTTTCTCATATTGTTTTTCATAAATTCCACCAAGGTAAGTGGATGGTAAAAGTTTTATTATTGATAAAAGGTTTTGTTGTTAATAAACGAGTTTATTGTAAATTATGCTCCATTGGTCTTTTTGTGGTTTTCTACCCACCTTTATCTCCGTGACGGTGAGATATCGTGATGTTCTTACTGGGCTAGTGTAGCTCACTCCTTAATTAACCATTTCAGATCAGGAAGACATGGTTCCCGAGCCCGTTCCGCAGGAGGACGACGAAGGGGATGCCTAGAGACTCTGTAGTCATACGCATAGTTTATTTTCGAGTTTTCTTTCTTAGTTAGTTTAACCTTTTGTATTTTAAGTACGTTTGTTTGGTTTTTCGTGTAAGGGATGTTAAATGAAATTTTGATCTCGCTTCCGCATTCGATATATTTAAATACTTATTTCATTTTAATATTTTCTGGGGCCGTTACACCAGATGTATATTATATATAAATATAATATCTAATATATAAAAAATTATAAACATGACATATTATATTCTTGGAGGATTTTTTTTTATTTAAATTAATAGATAATAGTGAAGGTCGATATATTATAGAGTGTTGGCATATGAGAGTAGGGATTGATAAATAACAAGCATATTAAACAACTATCTTCTAGAATAAGCAAATGGTGGCTTCTAGATTTATCTAAACGAATTATTTTGACACTAAATTTAGCAAAGAGAATAAGTTGACAAACAAAAGAGTAGTTGAAAATTTTCAATGTCTACATGCAATGCAAAGAACAAAGAGTTCTCCTCAACTCTACGCATGATTAAATATATATTAGTATATCTCTTTAACATATGGTGTCAAAAAGATGAAATGACATTTTAATATGGTTATAACTAAAATATGATATAGAAATTATGATACGATAATATAAGTTTAGTATCAATATTTAAGGGCATATTGGCTGGTGACTTTAATTATCAAATATTATGCACTACTTATATGGTAGTTCTCACTTGAAAATTAGATGTTGTAAATTTGGCATTAATGTTGTCTAATTGTTAAGTTTATAACTAAAATTAAAAATATAAAATAATAATTATATATAACTAAATTTAAGATAAACGAAATCATTGTAAAATTACATGTGACGAATTAAATAAAAATCGTGATCAATTATTATTATTACTTTTAAGAATAGAGCAATTAGTATACACTATTCTCTAACAAAATATTACATTTTATCCTTAACATACTCTATAAAAATTAATATTTTTTTTCGATAACTGTAAAAGAAAAAATTTATAATAATTCTGCTGTAAAAAAATAATTTTTTAAAGGATAGCTAAGAGAAGCCAAAAGGAAAAAAACAATACCCAAATAATTTAAACATACTATTAATATTAAATTATATTTACAAAGTAATTAAACTTAACTTAAAAGGAAAAAAAAAAACACGATGCATATTGGATGTCGGGTACATGTATTATTATTATAACCTAATAACTGACAAGTGACAAGAGAAATTTTGACATTTGTTGTCGAACAACTAGTTAATATGTTGTGTTTGGGATCTATTGGGATCGGAGATATCTTATACAAATTATTTGGCTTCAATTAATTAATTAATTTAAACTCAAGTTTAAAGCTTAATCTTCTTCTTTAATTATCAAATCCAGCGGCATTACGCTCCAAATAATAAATACTAATGGTTTTGAGTTTTCCGGGGGATTTATGTGGAAAAAGTTTAAGAAAGCTGTAAAGAAGGTTTTAATTAATCTAAAAATGTTTACATGACCGTGTTTTCCGCCTAAATCTACGCTTTTCTTTTGTTTTTAATTTTTAGATTTTTAAACAATATATACTAAATAATTAGTAATACAATTAAAATTAAATAATCATAATGTTATATGTATTAAATAATAGAAAATATTCAAAATTAGTAGCCAAAAAACAATGTGATTTATTCTTAATAAAATAGAAATACGTCCTTAAAGATTTGACTCTTTTACTGTCGCACTCGACTAAACAATTTTTTTTTTATTATTTTATAAAAAAGACTTTAATTAATTATATAATAATTATTGATCAGCTTTTCCCATTTTAATTAATTAATTAATCAGTCTAGTTAAAGAGAGAATAAAGTGCTAATCGTGTACCAAAGGAGAAGCCGGCACGGATCCAAGGGCTAAAGCAAAGCCGTCGGATGGAGAACACGTGTGGAGGTGTAAAAGCAGGAAAGTAGGGATTCGTGTAGAGAATCGAAGCAAGTCGTTTTGGAGGCCGACAGCACACGTGCGAGGGAAGGAGGCGTGTGAGGATGGTACGGTCTATCTGGAGAGTGGGTCCCGCAGGAAGGCCACCTGTAAGAGGAAGAAGAGAGGAGGATGGTCGGCGGAATAAAGTAAAGGTGGGATGGGATCGTACACGCAGGCATAACAAATCACAGCAGAGACCCAAAAGCTACACCAACGTTGTTGTGTTCTTCCAGTTCCTTTTTTTTTTTTTTTTTTTTTTTTTTTTTAAATTTATTTTTTCCTGTACGAAAATTTTGTGCATATTATCATAGAATAATTTTATAAAGGTTTAATTGCAAAAGTAGCAGTGACTTTTCAATGAGAAAATTAATTATTTAATTAAGTTAACTATTAAAATTAAATAAATTTTTAAATCGTTAGTAGGTTATAGACAGATTATTAGACTATAACATTGTTTCCATGTGGATTAAATTTTTTAAAAAAAACTCCAAATGAAATTATATAGAATATAAACTATACAATCTGGAAAAAAAAAAAATAATCTCAATAAGTCGGTTTTGTATCAATTAAAACTTGTAATAATTATAGCAGACATGTAATTAAAAATTGGAGACACGATTGATACGTGTTGACCATGTGTGAAGAAATTATCCGTTTTAATAAATAAATTAATAAAATAATAGTAAGATAATTACATTTTAAAATTTTAAAATATTTTTTTTTATTAATGACTAATTTTGTGTTCGTTAAAAATAAATTGTTTTATGACTTGGTCAAAATTAATTAATCATTCAAAAACCTATAGAAAAAGTCCCAACTTAATTAAGCACCTGCTGTAACACCCTAAATTAACTTTTTTTTTTTTTGTAATTTAGGATTTAATTGTAAAAGAAAATTCCTAATTTTTTAATTTTAATTTATAGTAAAAATGAAGTAAAATTTATGAAAATTTAAACTGAAAATAATTTTAGAGAAAAGATGTAAAAATTTGAGTTCTTGGAATATTTTTAAAAGAAAAATTGAAAAATAGATATCAAAATACAATTTAGAGAAGTTTCACAAAGTCAGAGGTTAGCAGGCCCGGCGAATCAAAACGCGCAGCATGGCAGTGGACGCTAATGCGATGCCACACGGGCGATCCGCACGCCCGCAATCGAATGGTACAAATCCGTTCTCGCGCGCACAAACGGCCTACATGCGTTCCCTCCCCAAACGTGATCAAATGGATAGATTTGAACACGATCATACGGTCCAGAGTAGATTGCAATGGACGGTCTTTATGGGATCACGATGAACGATCTAGATTCACTCCCTATTTAATCACAATCGGACGGTCCAGATCAAACACGATGGACGATCCAGATCAAAAGCCGACGGATATAAATAACCCCCATCCACACCAAACCCTAATCCTAGCCGCCAGACCCCCTAGCCGGAGAAGAAGACACGGCCACCGAAAGGACACCACTGCCACCCACTGCTGCATCAGAGCATTTTTTGACCACCAAAAAAGATAAATTTTTTTTGCTCGAAATTCAATTTTAAGCACACCCATACCCAAATCAGAGCAAAAAGACCGTTCAATTGGCCAAAAAATACCGACAAAGCTTGGCGGCGTTGCTGCGGAGAATTTCACAAAACACTTCCAATGAGACCCTTTTCGATTCCTGTTATGTGTAATTTTTTTTACCGTTGTGATCACCCATGTCCTTCTCTACAGGTTGACTGGAGCAAAACACTCAACCGCAACATGAGCCGGAGGAGCCGCCGCACCGGAGAGGCTCGCCGTCAGTAAGTTTCAATTTTTTGTATTTTTTCGGCTAACCGAGACCCTTTAACATAGTTTGTCGCAGGGATCGATGCCGAATCGGCTGAAAATAGCCAACACAAAGCGTATTAACGCCATGGGCGGCGGCGCTGTCGCTAGAGCACGGCGGAGCCGCCATGCCAGAATTATAAAACTGGCCAAATGGTCTCGAAGACTGATTTTGGGTTTGTTTAGAACATTTATAGGTACTATTAACGTATTTTAATTTCCAAAGAAAAATTCAAGGAACCCGAGAATCGCTCGTAGGCGCAGTTGAACAACTTAGCTTTTCGAACATCAAATCGAGTAAGAATCCCTCATCCTATTCCCTATCATAGAATTGAAGTTTAAATAAATAATAAAACGATATTTTGTGTGAATTTAGGAAATGTGCATAATTAATTACGGATTGCACCAAAACCGAAAATTATCTACAATTGTTGTTGACTGTTTTTACAGTTTCTATACATGATGATATCTTATTAATTGATTTTATAGCCTTGAATACATACATGGTTTATTCTCTGTGTTTACTGCTGAATCGAAAAAAATGAAGGTTAAACGGTAAAAATTGTGTGAAATAAATATATTAAACGACAGCCTTACTGGGTATTCTGAGAGATTGTGGACGAACTGGGTACATAAGGCACCCTACTGTGAACATTGTCTCATACCGGATGAGGTACAGAGACTTGATAATTTGGTGCTCATACCGGACAGGGTATCAAGACGACCCGCTTCATTCTCATACCGGACGGAGTATAAAGGACTGGTAAATAGATACTCATACCGGATAGGGTATAGGGACAGCTCATGATTGAGAATGTTAAATGAAATGGTTCACGTGTAGCAGAGACATCGCTATGAACCCTCATGGATATCGCAGGCTAGTAAAAAGAGTGATAGTTATTATCTATTTATTGATGATGGACATAGATTTATAATGTGTGCTATGATTGTTGATTATATATAGAATCATGATCTGTATAATATTATTTTCTATATAAATTATTTTTAAGAATCCCACTACGGTAAGTGAACGGTAAATGATTTTATTTTTAATAAATGTATTGGTTTAAATTAAGTGCTCCATTAGTATTTTGATTTTATACCTATCTTTACTTTTGTGCCGGTGATATAGTGTGATATTTTTACTGAGTTTGTGTAGCTCATCCCTTATTTAACCATTTCAGATCAAGAGGACCAAGTTTTAGAGCCCGATCCGCAAGAGGATTGCGAACAGATGCTAGATTTCTCGATTTCCTTTTTATTTTCTTATTCTTGTGTTTCTTTCAAAATGGTGAATTCCATTACACTGTTTGGTACTTTAACTTATTTGTGTAAGGGATGTAAACCCTGAATATTTATTACGCTTCCGCACTTTAATTATCTTTTATTTTCTTTGGATATTTCTAGGGCCATTATAGTTGGTATCCCCACAGGCCGACGCCAGGAGCGCGCAAATGCCGAAGCGCGCTGCGAGGCGCGCGTTGCCAGCCACGATCGGGGTGACGATGTCTCCGTGGGCGTATCAAAAGCTCGAACTTGGGCCGCCATCCCAATCCGTGTCAGTTTGCGCCCTGAGTCGATAGGCAGACCGGCTCTCATCGTTCCATGTCCGACCGAGGCGCACCGCCGGCCCCCATCCGCTTCCCTCCTGACAATTTCAAGCACTCTTTGACTCTATTTTCAAAGTCCTTTTCATCTTTTCCTCGTGGCGTTCTTCGGACCCATTTCTTACATAAAATTCCTAGGGAACACTAAAATAATAAATTATCACTCAACCGTTTCTTATGAACTGCATGTACAGATAGATGAGGAGAGGAAGACCTCTACTAAATCAAGCAGCCCGAGATGGTTCGCTTAGAGAAGATGTTGACCAGATATTTGAGATGCTGGAGAGACTCATTGCTGCCCAGCAGGGCCGAGAGGAAAGGAGGGACTTACTTGACCTCCCCCACTACCACAGGTTGAGCCACCCTTGCAACGAGATGATCCCGAACTACCCCGGTATGACCCTGTTCCTCTGACTCAGCTCACGAAGAAGAATGTCAAGTTTGAGTAGAACGAGGACTGTGAAAGAATTTTTTCAGAACTAAAAAAATGATTGATTACTACACCTGTGCTGGTCTTACCGAGTGGATCGGGTAGATATACAGTTTACAGTGATGCCTTCTACCTAAGTCTATGTTGTGTTTTGATGTAGTATGAGAATATCATAGCCTATGTGTCCAGACAGTTGAATAGTCATGAGAAACATTATCTCACCCATGACTTAGAGCTTGTCACAATCATACACACCTTGAAAATATGGAGCCATTATTTGTATGAGGAGACCTTTTATAACTATTCTGATCACAAGAGTTTAAAACACATATTCACTCAAAAAGATCTCAACATACGTTAGAGAAGGTGGATAGAACTTCTCAATAACTATGATTGCGACATCTTGTATCACCCGGGTAAGGACAACGTGGTAGTCGATGCACTCAGTAGGAAAAGTGCAGGTACATTAGCCCATTTAATGGTTTCAGAATGCAGGTAGGTAGGGGCCTCACAACAGGTACGACTTTAGGACCTGAGGAGAGTCACATATTTGAGCCACCTGACTGTTGAGCTTGAGTTAATCCAGAGAATAAGGGAAGCTCAGTCCACCAATTTCACCCTACCAACCTTTAAGAAAAATGCAGAACAGGGGGTTAACTTAGAATTTCGAGTCTCCGCCGATGAGTTGCTCAGATTCCAGAACAGGGTGTGTATTCCAGGTGACAATGAGTTAAAGAGGGACATTATGACAGAGGCTCATAACTCAAAGTTCGCCATGCATCCCAGAAGCACTAAGATGTACCAAAGTATGCGACACCAATTTTGATAGAACAAGATGAAAAAAGATATAGCTAACTTTATTTCTAAGTGTTTGGTATGTCAGTAGGTCAAGATAGAGCATCAACGCCTAGGTGAGCTACTTCAGCCATTACCAATCCCGGAGTAGAAGTAGGAACATATCACACTGGATTTCGTGATATGATTACCTAAGGCACGCTCAGGACATGATGTCATCTGGATAATTGTTAACTGACTCACCAAGTCTTCCTGACCATCAGGATGACCAATCGCTTGGACAAATTAGTAAGAATGTGTATCCGATAAATAGTCAAATTACATGTTGTACCAGTGACAGTAATATCTGATAGGAACTCCAAGTTCACTTCTCAGTTTTGGTATAACTTTCAACAAGCTATGAAAACGAACTTTTTCTTCATAACTGCATTCCACCCTCAGACTGATGGATAGTCAGAAAGGACAATCCGCATACTTGAGAATATGCTCCGAGCTTGTGTTCTTGACGTCGGGGGCCATTGGGATGAATATCTACCCCTGATAGAGTTCGCCTACAACAACAACTACCAAACGAGTATTTGTATGACTTCATATAAGGCATTATATGAGTGTCCATGTAAATCGCCGATTTGTTGGGAAGAAGTGGGTGATAAAAAACTGTTCGGTCCAAATCTGGTAGAGGAGACTACATCCAAAATAATTAAGATCAGGAAGAACATCCAAACAGCTCAAAGTAGACAGAAGAGTTATGCGGACACCCGGAGAAGGGATTTAGAATTTGAGAAGGGTGATCGATATTTCTCAAGGTTACTCCTTTCAAGGGAATAAATAGGTTCGGCAATGGAGAGAAACTAAATCTCTGATTTATTGGACCATTTGAAATCTTAAACAGAATTGGTACTACCACCTATAGACTAGCACTGTCTCCAGAACTTTTCAAGATTTATAATGTGTTTCATGTGTCCATGCTACGCAAGTACAACCCAGAACCCTCTCACATCTTGGCCCATTAGTCTCTTTCACTCTAGAAAGATCTGTCATATGAAGAAGTACCGATCGGTATTGTGGACCGAAAGAGCAAATTACTCCGCAACTGGGAAATTTCCTTTGTAAAATTTCAATGGCAGAACCACACATCGAGAGAGGCCACATGGGAGATAGAATCAAATTTCAGAGCCAAATATCCCTAGCTGTTTGATTTAGAGTGGGAGATACAGATTTGAGAAACCAAATTTCTTTGGGGGGGAGGGAGAGTTGTAATACCCTAAATTAATTTTTTTTATAATTTAGAGTTTAATTATAAATGAAAATTCTTAATTTTTAAAATTTTTAATTTTAATTTAGAGTAAAAATGATTTTTTTTTTGCTCGAAATTCAATTTTAAGCACACCCATGGCTAAATTGTAGCAAAAGACTGGTCAATTAGCCGAAAAATGCCGACGAAGCCCGACGGCGACAGTGCCGCAGGAAATTTCACAAAACGTCTCCGATGAGTCCCTTTTTTATTCCTGTTCTATGTAATTTTTCTACTGTTGTGATCATCGTGTCTTTCTCTACAGGTTGACCGGAGCAAAACACTCAACCGAAACGTGAGTCGGAGGAGCTGCCGCACCGGAGAGCCCCGCCGCAGGTGAGTTTTAGTTTTTTTGTATTTTTTTGGACCGACCGAGATCCTTTAATGTGTGCAATGATTGTTAATTATATATAGAATCATGATCTGTATAATATTATTATCTGTATAGATTGTTTTTATGAATCTCACTACGGTAAGTGAACGGTAAATAGTTTTATTTTTAATAAATGTATTGGTTTAAATTTAGTACTCCATTAGTGTTTTAATTTTATACCAACCTTTACTTCTGTGTTGGTGATAGTGTGATATCCTTACTGAACTAGTGTAACTCATCTCTTATTTAACTATTTCAGATCAAAAAGATCAAGTTCCAGACCCCGATCCGCAAGAGGATTGCGAGTAGATATTAGATTTCTTTATTTTCCGTTTATTTCCTTATTCTTATGTTTCTTTCAAAAGGATAAGTTTTGTAACACTGTTTGCTACTTTAAATTATTCGTATAAAAGATGTAAACTCTGAACATTTATTACACTTGCACGCTTTAATTATTTTTTATTTTTTTTGGATATTTTCGAGTCCGTTACACTTGCTTACCTAAATACTAATAATTTTAAATTGGCTATTTATATATGTAAAAATAATATATGAATATAATAAAACAGTAGTTTGCGTTATTGGTTTAAACCGTTAATTCGGATTCCTAAATGCACATGGCTTACAATTGCATGTATGTAGTACACGTGATAGGGTTAACTTACATAACAAAATAAAAGCTTAAAAGGAAGAAAAAATTACATTTTACTGATGACTTTTCCTTTTCTTTTTTTTGTTTTGTTTTTTGTTTTTTTGGGTATTATAAGAAAATAATATTCTACTAAAATGAGTATTTTTAAATTTTAAAGAAAAGAATATTCTGTTTTTTTTTTTTTTTAATTATTAGATACTTTAACTCTTAATATTTTTATTTTGTAACAAAGGTAACGAAAAAATACTTAAAAACTTGAAAATTAACGAAACAAAACGAGTTAAGAAAAGAAAATTAAAAATAAAAGAAAAAGGTCCAATAAAAAATGAGTAATGAGTCATCTGTGATTGGACTTGAAAGCACGCGGGCCACCCCTCCTAAATCCAACTGCAACCACCACCATCACCAATCCCAACCACACGCGCCTGGCGGCCCGACTCCCCTCTGTCGGCTCACAGTTTGCCATGTGACTTAATTTGACCAACTTAATTCTAATTATCTTACCAAATTATTTATTTTTAAAGTATTTTCATTACAATAAACATGTACTTATCAACAGATTCATTCATCATAATTAAACTAATTTCGGTTAATTATCAAACAATGTTTTATGATAAAATGTGGCACATAATAATCATGTGAAGATATATTGGTTGCCAGCAATTTAATGTGATGGTGATAATGAAAGATGACCCATTTCAATTTTTGTAGCAGAAGAACATTCTTCCTGATTTCCCATTGTCTAATTATTTAATTTTGTCAGAACTTGTTGAAATTTTATGTAATTTTTCATGGGTTGTTTTTGTACTACTCTAATTTTGCTTTAATTGAAAAAAATCCACTTCTTGCTTGCAACTCGCATAATGCGGACAATTAATTGACATTTCAAATAATTCTATTGTTTCCTGATTAATAGTCTTAGTGAACCTCACCCTTGACTACAAAGTCAATGAAATAACTACTTATAATAGACCCAATACAACTATATATATATATATATATATACTCACGAATATGTCCACACATATGTGTGTGTGTGTGTGTGTGTTTGCGTGTTTGGTACAAGAAAAATAAAGCTGCCAAAAAAAAGAATAATAAAATATATCAAATTACATAAACTGTCCACATTCTTTCAATCATAGCATGCAATTAATTGAGGATATATATATATATATATTATAATATATGTATACAGTCAATTAAGTTGTAACCCGTAAAAATGTGTTCAATTATTATATGACAATACCATAAAGGCAGTGTCATTATTAATCTTAAATCTTTTTCTTTTCTTAATCAACTTGCCATTCCTTCTTCTTAAAAAAGAAAAAATAAATTACTTATAAAAATTGTAATTATTTGATTAAAAATTATATTATATTATATTTTGTTAATATTTATAAATCACCTAATTAATTAATATATAATTTTTTATTATATAATTTGAAATATTTTTATGGATATATTATTTATTTTTAATAATTTTAATATTCATCATTTAGTTATTAATTACGTATTGTATTACAGTTAGCTTGGATAACTTAGATAAGACTTCTTAGTACACAAAAGCTTCTTTAAAACTAGTTCCACCTAATTCTTTTTAGATTTTTTAGACCTTCGAGTTCTATTATTGATTTTTATTTTAATTCTAATCTTTAAAATACTTTTTTTTTAAATTAAAAATCTAAAAAATTTATTAATTTTAGCATGCATAAACTTTTTCAAAATTAATATAATTTTAAGTTTTAATATTGAGTCTCATTTTAATTTTAATTTTTTAAATATTTTAAATTTTAATTGCAGAAACCATAATCTAAGTTAATATTATTTTATTGCGTGATTAACATTCAAATTACGAATATTAAAACAACTAAAAATAGATTGAATTTAAATATCTAAAATTAATTAGCGTTAACTATAATTTATTCCTAATGTTAATATTAATATATGTAATTAACTATCTATAAATCCACATGTAGAGGTTAACATTTATAGTTGACCTAAAATATTTTTTATGGTAAAACATAGTTATATCAAACTTCTAATTGTAATTATTCCAATTAAAGAAATTTAGTCGCCATAAATGTAATGTAACAAACCAAAATGATGTCGTTTTGGAAAACTCCAAAACGGCACCGTTTTAGATAAGAAAGAGAAAAAAAATCATAGGAGTGTTTGCCTCTACCACCGGCCAAAAAAGGAGGAGAGGAGATTTGCCTGACGAGGAAGAAAAGTCGTGCAGGACTCCTCTCGCCCCTCCCTATGAAAACGAAGGGAGGGAAGGCGATCGATGTAAGAAGAGAGAGAGAGAGAGAGAGAGAGAGAGAGAGAGAGAGAGAGAGAGGTTGCCACTACCGTCAGTCGGCAGTCGAGAGAGGAGATGAGGAAGGAGAAGAGGGAAAAGGAGGAAGAAAGGACGGTGTTGCGCGCAGCGGTGCGCGAGAGAAGAGAACGGTCTGTGCGGTGGCTTGAGGCACATTTGGCTGTTTTGTGGCTCCCTCCTATGCGATTCCACAAGATTTGTGCCGAATTTGAGGGAGTAAAGCACTCTGCGGTGAATTTCGGTCAATCCATAGCAGCGATCGGCAATGAGAGGCGGTGGCGAAGTGACACATGACGGTCTAGTGGCAGCACGTGTGGAGACACATCAACTCCGATAGTTGCACGCAATGAGTCCTAAAGACCCGATTCGGATAGGTGAGCTCAAAAAAAAAACCCTAATGGTTTACCGTTTTAGCTTTAAGGTTTATTAATCCTATTTAATTTTAATACAATAAATTACATATCATGTTTAGAATTAAGAATAAGTTTAGACAGGGGTATTTAAAATTATGAGATAACCAGTTCATTACTAATTTGATACTGATATCACTGTAACAGGTGGATTTGGTACATCAGAGATAATTTTACAAATGAGATTTAGATGAAAATCAGGTAAATGCATAAGTGATTACAAATGTAGTTTAATCTTTCTAAAATATTAGAATTGTGATGTTTAATAATTGATAATTAGGTGCATGATTCTGAGGGGTCTTACTATTGATTGTGGTATCTTTATTTATGTTTACTACTTAAATTACTGGTGAATTGGTTTGCTATATTTTGGTAGTTGAATTCGTATATGTACTAGTTAATATATAATTATGAATATATTAAAGATATGTAGAGGAGTTTAGAGTAATGAATATTTACAGTACATGTGTTACAAGTCTAAGAAATATTAAATAATAAAGTTAAAGAATTTATTAGTGAGTTGAAATAAAAAGGTAATTATTAAAAGATTTTGAAAATCCATTTAACCAGTATCACTAAGGGGTAGGTATGTGTGTAGTCATTTAGTATGTAACTGTGGTAAACCCCACCTGTGGATACAGCCTTAGCCAGATGTGGCGAAACTACAAGTACTATGAAACTATAGACTGAATATTGTGTACTGTAAACTGTAAACTGAACTGTAACGTATTCACGTGGTAGAGGAGATCCTTACTATTCTTGTTAATATCGGTAAAAATAACATCGCATGGTGAAACTATTTAATAGGATATAAACCGATATAAATGAATAAGAAGTCATATGTAACGTTTATGATACTGAAATACTGAATTAGTATCTACTAAATTGCTTACTATTTAAATTGGGATACTGAATACTAAATTATTCTATTTATTGAATTGTTTATATATTGAGTTATGATATTGAAATAATAGATTCTAAATATTTACTGAATAAACTTATTTGTAAGGTTTTGTTAACGAATTAAGGGGTAGATATCATTGATCTTCTGAATAAAAAAAATATTTTGAACAATCTCCGTCAATAATTTTATATTTTCTACTAATTTGGACAAATTATTCTATTATTTGTTGGTACTTATAGGTTTACTGAACATATTAAGCTTATCCTATTTATTATTTATCTTTTTTAGATAAGGATATTCAGAGCCCTGCTTATGAACAGTGAAAGACTTGTTCTGAGATCGTTTAATTTTTATTTTACTTGAACTGTACTTAATATTAATCATTTCATTTTTAATGAATATTTATTTTAGAGTTTAGGTATGTTTCACGGATACTGGATATTTTGAGTTAAGAATGTAAGAGATGTACATTTTATTATTTTAAAATTTACTGCGCAAAGGATTCCTATAGATTATTTTATCATAAAATTATGTGCATACAGTCAGAACTTTGGATAGAAGTTCGGAACGTCACATGTAATACGTTCGTTAAAATTTAGTTAAATCATTTGTTTTTCCTAAATAAAACATTATATATCAGATTTT
This sequence comes from Carica papaya, assembly GCF_054855325.1. Taxonomy (NCBI): domain Eukaryota; kingdom Viridiplantae; phylum Streptophyta; class Magnoliopsida; order Brassicales; family Caricaceae; genus Carica; species Carica papaya. Next base: position 9,411,257 of record NC_142314.1, on the reverse strand, counting down.
GTCAATTTATAATATACCTATAAAATAATTGATATATCATGAAGTCGGTTTAAATCTATCTATTACATATAAATAACTAAAATTTTATTCCATGATAAATATTAATCTACATCAAATATTGTATTTAATAACATATATATTCCAAATTTTTTTGGAGAAAAATTTAACCTTTCTCAAACCGTAAATTTTGTTGATGAAACAACATACTTATTATTAATGAAGTAAGCTAATTGATCTATGTTAGCTCATGTTGCTAACATCCACTCGGTTAAAAGGGTTAGGTCACTCAACTTTATCATTTTATCAATCAAATAAAATGGGTTAGGTCACTCAGCTTTATCATGTTAAAAGGGTTGCTAACATCAACCAAATGAGTCAGTTGGTTGCACTTATCTAACTCCTACCAGGTATACTTGCCGTAGAAAAAATAACACAACAACAGTTGTGATGGCTATAAGGGTACAAGTCCTAGCTCATTAAAGAAGAAGGTGGTGATAATGTTAATCACTTTCGCTCCAATTCTAAATATAAGTTATATCTCAAATTTAACTTCAATTCCAAATACAATGATGTTTTTAAATATAACATGAACCTATTTGATTTTAATTACATGAAGCTGTGCACTTCTTCGATTTTGAATTTCACCAAAAAGTTCTTGCTTCTTCTTTTCTCTTATGTTAATCTCTTTGTTTTCAACTCTGCTTCCTTATTCTTCTTCATCTTTATTGATATCTTCTTTATTTTCTTTTTTTTTTGTTTTTTGAATGTGAAAATTTTAAAATTTCTAGATCATGTTAAGTATAGCATAAGGTAGTTAAACTTAACACTAAGCTCAACTAAAATAATCTTTCTTTCCCTATAAGAAATGATCATTTGCAAAGACAAAAGAGAGAAAAAAAAATTGCATTCGTGAATTTAGGATTGTTGTAATACCCTTAATTAATTTTAATATATTTAAAATTAATGTATAAATACAATTTTTAAATTTTTATTTAATGTAAAATGAAGAAAAATAGGTGGATGATGAAATTAAAAATAATTTTAGAAAAAAAGGGTAAAATTTGGGTTCTGGATTTATTTTTGAAAGAAAAATCAGAAACTAAGGGTCAAAACGCAATTTAAAAAAATTATTCCACGTAGGGCGCCTAATCAGTAGCCCCGATACGAGCCGGAACACGCTACGTGGCAAGGCATGCGGACACGGTACCATGCGGGAGATTATACTGGCGATCCACGTGCCCACAATCGGACAGTGTAGAGTTATTCCCGCGCGCACGGACGGTCTGGATTTGTTTCCCCTTTAAACGCAATCGGATGGCTCAGATTAAATTGCGATGAATGGTCCAAATTCACTTTCCATTTAAACGCGATCAGATGGTCCAGATCAAATCATGATGAACGGTTCAGATTCACTTTCTATTTAAATATGATAAGATAGTTCAGATCAAATGAGATTGACGACTCAAATTAAAAGGAGACGGATATAAATAACTCTTTTCACACCAAACCTTAACCCTAGCCGTTAGACCCCACTGAAGAAGGAGGGCTAATCGTCGGGAAAAGAGTCGATCACTGCCTACTGCCGCGCCAGAGCCACTTTCGACCACCAAAAGAGGTAAAAAAAATTTAATTCACTCAAAATTCAATTTTGAACACCCCCAAGGCTAAATCAAAGTAAAAGGACCAGTGGATGAGCCAAAAACCGCGGGCAAAGCCCAGCGACGCCTCCGTAGAAAAAAATAAAAATGCCTCTGATGAGGTTCTTCCCGATTTCTATTTCGTATAATTTTTCCACCATTGTAATCACCATTCTTTTCTCTACGGGTTGACTGAAGCAAAACACTCAACCGTGAAGGTGAGCTGGCGGAGCCGTCGCACTGCAAAATTCCACCGTTGGTAAGCTTCAATTTTTTTTATTTTTTCCAGCCAACTGAGACCTCTTAACGTATTTTTTCACAGGGATGGGTGCAAAACCGGTAGAAATCGATTAAAAACAGCCGAAAATGGCCAATCCAAGGCAAACGACGGCCACGGACGGTGGTGCTGTCATCGGAGCACGACGAAGTAGCCGTGCCAAAATTCTAGAATTGGCCAAAAAGGTTTCTAACACTAATTTTGAATTTTTTGAGGATATTTCTAGGTATTTGAAACGTGTTTTAATCCCCGAAAAAAAATTTAGAGAATTTGGAGACCGCTAATTGGAGCAGCTGAAAGTTCAACATTTCAAACATCAATTTGAGTAAGAATTCCTCATCTTATTCTTTGTTATGGAATTGAAGTTTAATTATAAATAATGTGGTCTTTTGTACAAATTAAAAAATATTTATAATTAATTACAAGTTACTAATGGAGATAGAATCGCTTACTACTGCTTGTCATATTTAATTGATTGATTGATTTTACAGTTTAAATGTATGATAATACACTGAAATTGGTATGATAATTCAATTGTGTTTCCTTGATGCATGTATTGTATGTTTTATGTGATTTACAGTTAAAATTGAGAAACTTGAAATTAAAGGTAAACGGGAGATTGTTTGATTTAGTGAAAGGATGAATGGTAGCCTTACTGGATATCCTGAAAGATGATGGACGGACCGGATACATAGGGAACCCTACAATGAACGTTGTCTCGTACCGGACGGGGTATCGAGGATTAGTAATTAGGCGCCCATATCAGACGGGGTATAAGGACGACCCATTTCACTCTCATACCGGATGAGGTATTGAGGGATAATATTTCTTAGCACTCATACCGGACAGGGTATGGGGATAGCCCGTTGGTTGAAAATATAAAAAAAAAGTTCACGCATAGTGAGGACATCCCTATGGACTTCTATAGATACCAGTAGGCTGATGAATGAGAAAGTTATTGTTCCGATTAATTGAATATGAAATTATGATATTGTTACGTTGTTGACTCTGTAAGTCGGTTTTGAAAATTTCGTTACGATAAGTATGCAGTAAATGATTTTATTTATGATAAACGAATTTTACTTAAATTAAGAGCTCCATTAGGTTTATTTTTATGATTTCTACCAACCTTCATTTTTGTGTCGGTGAGTAGCATGATATTTTTACTGGGTTAGTGTAACTTACTTTTTCAATTAACTATTTCAGATCAAGAAAACCAAGATTCAGAGCTCAATTCACAAGAGAGTTGCGAGTAGGACGTTCAATTTGTTTACTTTTTAATTATTTCTTTGATTATTAGTTGTTTTTTTAGAATGATTATTCATGTAATTCTATTGGGTATCCTGAATTATTGTGTAAAAAATGTAAACTCTAATACTATTATTTCGCTTCCGTACTTAATTTATAATTCACTTACTTTCAAGTTCACGGACCGTTACAATTGTTTTTGCTGGTTTTAATGATGTTTTTGTGTTTTTTTTTTTTTGTTTTAAGTTATCTTTTGGTTCATAAATAAGACCCATGTTACATTTTTAAAGTTAAAATTAAATGACATTAATGATTTGGAATAATGTAGAAAAGTTGGCGAATTAATTTGTAATAAAAAATTTATTTCAAACTAAAAATTGTATTATTGGCCAAAGTTGAAGAATAAAACAATAATTTGCCTATTTAATATAAATCATCAAGTAAAAATCGTTCATCACTTTTCTGTGGAAATTAATTATTATTATAATATGTATATATATAATTATATGTAAAATATAAAATAATAATAAAAGTGATGTAATCACTAAAATTTTCAGTGAACCAACGTATACAATTATGCTGCAGTATTTACCATCATGCTCGAAAAGTCATCATAAATCGAAAATTTAAACTCAAATATTTAGAAAAGAGTTAGAAAGTACCAACCACCTTCACTATATATTAATCAGAATTGTTAACTAATAATTATAAAATTGTAGCATAATGCGAGTACCTTTCTATAGTATACAGTTTCTACGATTATATATTAAATCTTTACTTCTTTTTCTTTTTGGTTATATTTGATTAAAAGAAAATTCTTTTAGGATATCTTAAATTAGTTTAAGAATCAGTTAATTATATTTTGCATATACCTATGTGAGAAGCACCTGAGCAATCAGTATTATATAATTAAAGAAATCCTAGTTCATGCATGGAATAATTATTAATAATTAGTTATATTCTTATTCAACTTGAAGTATATTCTACTCGTGCTGATCACTTTTAATGCAAATAGAAAATAGTCTCTAGTTTATTGTATAGGAGTCCTGTGATAATTAACTTTATATATGTATATACATATATGACGATTAATATACTTTTAGTTAGTTTTGGGTATTAACATGAATTTCCTTCTTAGTCTAGTAAAAAAAACCATGTTATATTTAAGAGATTCACGATGAAAATTTCTATAGTATAGCCCAAACTTCATATATATATATATATATTAGCAGAAACTATTAATTTACATAAATCTTGTTTACTGCTCCCCTGTATTTATATATTTTTTACCCTAATTTAAATTAAAATCTTTGTTTTAGGTAATCTTATTTATTTTCTTGGAATTCTTCAATCTTTTTATTTATCATACAATGTGGTATATACAATTAATTTTTTAATATTAAATTAAGAATAAATTAATAATTTAATTCTGGAATTTCATCTGAAATTATATTTTAGTTCTAAATATTTTTTCATTATAAAACAGTATCCAAACTTTTGATTTTGTTTCGAAAATCTAACTTCATTAAAAATTCAATGAAAAAAATGGAATTCACTTAGGTCGGTGTATGGAAAAAATAATCTTATGTCACTGGTCTCATGATTATTCTCTCTTTCAATCTTTATCTCTCTACACCATCACACACACTATCTAATCACCAACTTCTCTCATCACACTTTCCTCCATCTTCATCTCTATGCTTTATCACGCACTACATTCTTTCTCTTTCTCATCACTCAAAATCTCATCTCTTTATTGGAGATTTATGCATAAGAGAAAACAAGAGAAGCTTGGAGAGAAATTGGGAGGAAGCTTGTGGTTTTGTGAGCAATAAGAAAAAAATCGAAAAGTTGTGGGAGAAGATTTAGTTTTTTATTTTTTTTAAAAAAAAAAATTGAGATAGAAGCAAGAGTGTGAAAATGGTTGAGAGACATTTTGAAGAACTATCTTTGAAGGAGGAATTTGTATCACACAAAGTTGTATCACATAAAAATTGTGGTGAGAAAACAAGACAATAATTTAAATCAGCTACTAATCATATGACAGATATGAGGTTAAAATTAAAATATGAAACACATGGAATATTATCAGATATCTTTACTATTCTAATATGAGAAACATTCTCTCTAGCACCATTTAGTAAGACAATTATGAAGGAAAAGTTTGTTACAATACTTGTGTATAGGCATGGTATATATAGAATATGATACAAGGTACCATTGTTAATAATTTAAGAAGTAATTATATATTTTGCCAATTTTATCTGATGAGTAAAAAGATAGAGAGAGAATATTTTGCTAATTTTATCCGATGAGTAGAAAGACAGAGAGAGATACCAAAAAAATTAGACATATTATGGCCTTTATGGGGAGCAGGAGAAGATTGTACCAAATGTGCTAGGGGATGGTTCTGTTGCAGTAATGTCATTAGTTGCGATATTGTTCTTACATAATGATTAATTACTTTCAACAGTGTTTCGTTCATGTATGGAAGATGAGGAGACTTGGATAGTGCTGATAACTTGGCTTTCTTGTGAAGCTTATGCCCCTTTGCATATTCATGCAACTTAAAACAAGTCTTTGCACTGTGTTCAAGCATGTTGCAATATGAACATATAGGTTAATGTGGATTAGTATTAAAACAACATTCAATCGAATGACCTATTATTTTATAATGAAAACAGTAATAGCTCTCACGATTTAAGTTATGTACTCTAGTTGTCTTATTTGAATCTCTAATTTTAAAGGTCAAAACTCTCTTGATTGAACTATCTAATGAGATCTCTCTAGAATTTTTTTTCTTATTGGATAATGGAATAGACTTTATTTAAGCTATGAAAACACTTTATCAACAGTATTTATTTCTTAATAACTTTATGTGATTTGGTTAACCCATAAAAAAGTTTTATTAACCAATCTCTCTTTTGATATTGGATTATAGTTCTCAACCCTCCACATATATAGTACGAAACAAATTCATAATTGAACACTTCATCAAATAGCATTTTCAATTTCGAATAATAAATACTTATAGTGTCTTGATTCTGCATTTAGTTTGTTATTGTTTGCTTCACCTCATAAATTTTGAGAGTATTATGTTATGCATGTCTCTATTTTATCTCGACTCAGAGTTGTGAACCGTATTTATATACAATGTGCCGCACTTGATGTCAACTGATCATGCATTTTGTACCCGTTTGATGACTATATCATTGCATCACAACCAGTGCTTCATAAGTAAACTACTTAGATTTTTCAGTTCTTTCAAGGTTCCATTGATAAACTTAGTTTGTTTTTTTTTTTTCGGTAATACATGCTTCATCGATCTTGCCCAGGTGTGGTAATTGCTCAAACCAAGTAATTGCGCTGGAAACAATGTACTTGAATTTTCACTAACTCTGATGCAGTAAAAATTATTTGGATGAGTTAAAAAGATTATTTATTTGTTTATAATTTTTTTCTTTGTTTGACTTAGTTAATTATATATTTATCTTGGTGTGTTATTTTTATCTATTTGAGATATATTTATGTTTAAATTTAGAGAGAAAAAATATGATTATATAGGACGGGCTAAGAGGAGAGAACCTCTCTTCAAGTGTCCAAGAAAAAAAAGAAATTGAGAGGGTAGGAAAGAAGAAGAAGAAAAAAAAATCTTTTTTTTTTTTTTTCTTCTGGGAGTGGTGTCGGTGTTACCCACAATGACAAAAAGCTGAATTTATTGTTTAAAAGTTTTTTTTTTTTTTTCTTTCGATGAATTTTATTTTATTTTTTCAAATTTTAAAAGAGTTTGATAAAAAAAAAAAATTATGAATAAAATATAAGTTTGATAAAAATCCAAAACATTAAATTGACAATTTACCCTTAAATTATTGAATTATAAAGTCACTATATATAATTTGTTTTATGCTAAAAAGGTATATCATAAATGTTAAAGAAAAAAAAAATAAAAGATAAGTATATTTAAAGAAAGTAATAAGTGCGAAGTACTGTATCCAATTTGGAGGTGGTGCAAACATTTCATGTGATATCAACTCAAAGTTGCTAGCTGCAGATAAATATGTGTTCTAGTGCGGGTGACCTGGAAAGACACTTATCAACTTCATTCATAACCTTTATCTTAATTTTCTTCTTCTCCCAAAAACAATAATTAAAACCCACCCAAAATTAATTACTTACTTAATCTAATTGTTATCAGTTAATATGGACAAGACAAATTGGATTAGGTTTTAATTTTTTTTTTTTTTTAAGAAAAAGATTTAATTAACCCAAGCAATTATTAATCTTCACCAGTAAATAATTTCTAATTATTGTGATCGGACAGCAACAGCAACAAAAAAAAAAAAAAAAAATTAAATAATTCTGAAATTAACTCAGATCATCTTTGAGTTAAGAGTGCCACATGAAATTATTTTGTGGTGACTCTTGCTTGGCTCCTTTGCCTTGAATGGCAACCAACTTAATGCATTTTAAAACCAACTACTAATTTTCTGTGTTTTTTATGTTTTCTTATTGTTACATGTTGAACAACTCATACATAATATGTGATAAGACTATTTAAAGTTTAATTTGACATTTTTTTAGTTTGAATTTTTCGTTATATATATATATATTTTATTTGTTACAAATATTCTTACCAATTGCACGTCAAAAAAATAAAAAAACTCAAATTCAAAGTACAACGAAGCATACTTGTCTCACTAATTTAGTTCTTTATAAAATCTTTACACTTATTACAAATTTACATTTTTACTAGAATTTTAGAGTTGTCTAAAATTACACAACATAATTTATATCTTGTAATATAATATAAATTGAATTATCATTATTAAACTTTGTTGCTATTTAATGCCGTACATATGACCAAATTTTTTTATATGTGTTTTGAATTTGCTCCATATATATCATCAACCAAGAGAATTTTTGGTTGCTATATTAAAATTTAATATCATTTTTAAAAAAAGAAAAAAAAAAAAACCACAGAATTTTTATTTTTTAAATATTTATTTGAAATTTATTTATAATTTTTAATTTGTAGATATAATAGTACGGATTCTCAAAGCCACACAAGCAAACCGAAATAACTGCCAAACTCCAAATGTGTGGCGGCTAAATGTGGGACCCACACCCAATTTCAGATAAACTCTCGTATGACGTGTCACAGCAGTTCTCTCTCTCTAAAGAAAATTAAAATTTTTTTAATTTTTTTTGGGTCCCTAATTATCTCCGGCCATCTATCCTATGTATATCTTTGTTGATAATGCATGGAGATATATACATACATGTAATATATAGGGCCTAATAAAAGATCATAATCTAGTTATATAGGACCTAATAAAAGGTGTTTCTCAAATTTAATAATAAGTAAATGTCCTTATCAAAAAACAATGTTACTATAAGCTTTATAATTATCACTGTTCGTCCACAACATATATAGACATATATGCTGGCAGGACTAAGTGATGTTTGGACATTAAGTAATCCAAGACAAGTAATGAACCGAAATTCATTATATATATATATATATATATATATATATGTCGATAAAACCTAATTCTATATAATTAACCACTAAAATATACTTTGTCCTAAATAATTACGGTATCATATTTATTTTGTTGATCATACTATACAGAATTAATCTTCTTACAAATTTTCAATTTTGACATAAATCAAATTTCAATTAAAGTGCAACTAAAGTTGACTTAGAAAATACCATATTAAATTATTGCATAATAGATGAAAAAACACACACATATTATATAGATATATTGAGGAGAACAAACATATATATATATATATAAATGCTCCATACATATGCAATATCGTAATTAAAATATGAAAAAAAAAATATATATATATATATATATATGTATAGACGAAGTATAGGAATGGAGTTAAGTACATATATAAGCTGTCTAGTCTGCCTAACTAATTATATCGAATGAAAACGAAAAGAATGATTGATGGACCCCCTTTTAGAAAACAAGAGAAAAATATGATTCTTTTGTCATTACATTGCCGGATTTATTTAATTACCGATTATTTTTTATTATATTATCATCTCTTAATTCCATGGTTTAATCATCTTAATCAACACTTACTTCCTTAAGTATATCTATTTATATATATCTTCAAACTTAATTGATAAAAAATTATATTCCTTAATATATTCTCTGGTCGAATATATATGATATACCATATCATATTCAACTATAATCCAAAAGCATATAGATTTAAAAAAATTGTTCAATAAATCCAAAATAACTATTATTCTTGTATTAGTCTGATGATAAATTACGTCTTTTAACAATATTAATGACAATAAATATTTTATAATTATATCAATATAATAAATAATACAAAAAAAATAAATTATAAAAATAAAGTAAGTGCATAGTGCATTTTGTAAAAATTTTAATTAATTAAAGACAGTGGGATTTGTTGAAGAAGCAAGAGTGCATATGTCGGCGCAAGAAAAGAGTTAAATGGATAAAAATTAGCAACAATAACAATAGTTATTATTTCTAAATTGTAACAATAAGAAGAAGAATAAACAAATTAGTATTTAGAAGAAGAGTTATGATGCAGAATCCAAAATCAACAATGGAATTCAAAACTCCACATATATATCAGCAATCAAAAACTCAAAAGCTTAAACAAATCCTCCCTATTTGACTTGTACCCAACAGGGAAGTGAAAATAAAGATAACTGAGAAAGAAATAAAAAACTGCAATTTGAAAAGACACCATGAGACTTACCTTGATAAGTGATCCCAATTCCTAGCACAACAAGTCGATCGAAAATCCACTCACTCACTCTTATAAACTTGAAAGCTTAAAATAAGAAAACATGAATTTTATTAATAAGTTAAACATTCTGAATTGAATTACAACTCTAAATTGAATATATATTTATAATGTAAGTCATGCGAATAATAAGAAAAATAATAATCTCTTAATTAATGGTAGAAATTACATAAGAAATTAAATCTATATTAGAATGAAAAACTAGAAAGTTACATCTAAAATATGATTTTCCTATGAGAAAATTTTTTTAAATAAGGAATATTTTAATTAATTATGACTGATTTAGGGGAACAAATTTTGCCAAAATATTTTCTCTTTCTCAAGTATTTTTCTTTTCTGTGAGATTCGATATTTAAAAAAGTTTTTTTTTTTTTCAAGATAGCTTGCAATTTAGGAGTAATTTCTCATCTTGGCTGATCTTTAATTGTAAAGATTTCCCACATGATTAAGAAATAAAATTCTATGAGAATTTTTCTTTTTCATGTCTTGTAAAATTTTTTTCTTTTCTTATTTATTTTCCTCTTACACTTGGAATGAATGGTTTACACCATTATATCCCTGGGTTAATGGCCATGTTGTCTTCTTTTCTTCGACTTCTTTAATAGGTCTAAACTCATCTTCCTCATTGATCCATATTTGAATAAAATGTTGGAAGACTTGTTGTAATCTTTTAGCTCTCTCTTTGTAATAGGCCCACTTGGTATTGAGATGTCCTCTATGCCAACTTGATCTATGTTCATGCTCACATCTAATAAGTTCTTATCTTATACCACCGATGTGATAAAAGTGGAGATAGAAAAGTTCTTTAGAGAACGCCTCTCATAAAATTTAGTAATTTTATTTTCTTTAAAAAATTTAAATTTGCAAAAGTAAAGTAGAAAGGGTCGAAGCATTGAATGTGTCTTTTATAAAAAATAAAATATCATTGTGATAATAAATTTTAATGAATGTAAAGCACCAGGCTTGGATGGGCTTAACTTAAACTTCATCAAAAAAACTAGGACATTATAGAAGAGGATTTTATTTCATACATGAGTGTGTTCCATTGTGCCAACTCATTTGTGTCATCACTAAATCACACATTCATCTTATTAATACTAAAGTTAGATTATTTAAGCAAAATTAAAAATTTTCATATTATCTCTTCAGTTGAAGCACGTAGGTACTTGTGAAAGTCGTAACAAACCGATTGAAAGGTGTCATGAAAGAAATAATATTTAAAGCTCAATTTGTTTTCATCAGTTGCAAACCACTATTTGATTGTGTATTCACTCAAATGAGATGGTGAGTCATTTAAATAAAGGAGATGGTGGTATTTTATTCAAGGTGAACTTTGCAAAGGCATATGACTCTGTAAATCAGTATTTCCTTAATGGTATCATGAAATGGATGGGATTTGGTAAAAAAATGGAGATCTTATATATATTTGTGTATATAAATGAATTCAACTTTTGTGTTGGTTAATGGATCACGCATAAAATAATTTAATCAAAAAGATGATTGGGGCAAGGCAATCCACTATCCACTTTTTTATTCAACATAGTTGTGAAAAGTGTCACGAGACAAGAATTTTGATCTTAAAATTTGTGAACGATACTTTTTTTTTTACTAAATGAGACATGAATGAGATGAGAAAATAAAGAGAACGTTAATGTAACACTCTAAATATTTTTTTGTAATTTAGGGTTTAATTATAAATGTAAATTCTTAATTTTTTAATTTTTTTAATTTTAATTTTGAGTAAAAATGAAGTAAAATTAATGGAGAATTAAATTAAAAATAATTTTGGAGAAAATGGGTAAAAATTTAGGTTATGGGGGTATTTTTGAAAGAAAAATAAAAAATATGGGTCAAAATACAATTTAGAGAAGTTTCACCACATCAGACGCTCGATCAGCAGGCCCAGCGAATCAAGACGTGTCGCGTGGCAGCGAACGCTGATGCGGTGCCACGCGGGCGATCCGCGTGCCTATGATCGAACGACCTAGATCTGTTTCTGCGCGCACAGACGACCCAGATGTGTTCCCTCCCCAAACGCGATCAGACAGTCAAATTTGAATGTAATCAAACGGTCTAGAGTAGATCGCGATGAATAGTCCAGATTAGATCGCGATGAACGGTTCAGATTCACTCTCTATTTAATTGCGATCGGATAGTACAGATTAAACGCGATTGATGACACAGATCAAAAGCAGACATATATAAATAACCTTCATCCACACTAAACCCTAACCCTAGTCGCCAGATCCCCTCACCGGAGAAGAAGACCCGGTCGCTGGAAGGGCACCGTCGCCACCTGCCGTCGCACCTGAGCTTTTTACGACCGCTAAAAAAGGTAAAAAAAAATTTTTTGCTCAAAATTCAATTTTAAGCACAACAATAACCAAATCGAAGTAAAAAGACCAACCAATTGGCCGAAAAATGTCGATGAAGCCTGGCGGCGATGCCGCAGTAAATTTTACAAAGTGCCTCCGATAAGACCCTTACTTATTCTTGTTCTGTGTAATTGTTTCACTGTTGTGATCACCATGTCCTTATCTACAAGTTGACCAAAGCAAAACACCCAACCGCAATGTGAGCTGGAGGAGCTGCCGCACCGAAGAACCCCACTGCTATTGAGTTTTGGTTTTTTATATTTTTTGGGCCAACCGAGACCCTTTAACGTATTTTTTCGTAGGGATCGATGCAGAATCGGTCGAATTCAGCTGAAAACAGCCAACGCGAGGCAGACTGCCATCGCCCGCGGCGGCGCCGTCGCCAGAGCACGGCGAAGCCACCGTGTCAAAATTCTGAAATTGGCCAAGTGAGCCATGAGACTGATTTTGGGTTTGTATGAGACATTTGTAGGTACTATTAGCGCGTTTTAATTCCTGAAAAAAAATTCAAAGAACCTGAAAATTGCCCGTAGATGCAGTTGAACAACTTAGCTTTTCGGACATCAAATAGAATAAGGATCTCTCACCTTATTCCCTATCATAGAACTGAAGTCTAAAAAAATAATAATAATTTTGTGTGAATTTAGGAAATGTGCATAATTAATTACGGATTGCTAATGGAACCAGAATCGAAAATTACCTACCATTGTTTGTTGATTATTTTTACAGTTTATATGCATGATGATATCTTATTAATTGATTTTATGGCTTTGAATACATGTATGGTTTAATATATGTGTTTACTACTGAATCGAAAAAAATAAAGGTTAAACAGTAAAAATTGTGTAATGAAATGAATAGATGAAATGACAGGCTTACTGGATATCCTAGGAGATGGTGGATGGATCGGGTACATAGAAAATCCTACCATGAACATTGTCTCAGGGTTTGGAGACTTGATAATTTGGTACTCATACCGGACAGGGTATGAGGACGGCCCGCCTCACCTTCATACTGGACAGGGTATTGAGGTTTGGTAAATTGGTGCTCATACCAGACATGGTATGGGGACAGCTCGTGATTGAGATTGTTAAATGAAAAGGTTCACGTGCAGCGGTGACATCCCTATGAACCCCCATGGATACCAGCAGGCTGGTAAAAAGAGCGATAGTTATTGTGTATTTATTGATGATGGACATACATTTATAATGTGTGCTGTGATTTTTGATTATACATGAAATCATGATATGTATAATATTATTGTCTGTATAGATTATTTTTATGAATTCCACTAAGGTAAGTAAATGGTAAATGGTTTTATTTTTAATAAATGTATTGGTTTAAATTAGGTGCTCCATTAGTATTTTGATTTTATAACAACTTTTACTTCTGTGTCGGTGATATAGTGTGATATCCTTACTGAACTAGTGTAAATCATCCCTTATTTAACCATTTCAGATCAAGAGTACTAGGTTCCAGAGCTCGATCCGTAGGAGGATTGCGAGTAGATGTTAGATTTCTTTATTTCCCGTTTATTTCCTTATGTTTCTTTCAAAAGAATGAATTTCGTAATATTTTTTGGTACTTTAAATTATTTGTGTAAGGAATGTAAACCATGAACATTTATTACACTTCTGCACTTTAATTATCTTTTATTTCCTTTCGATATTTCCAAGGTCGTTACAGTTAAAGTGCTTCAAAATATTGACGGGCTAAGAATAAACTTTAAAAAGCGTGAACTAACAAGTGCAAAAAGTCCTTAGTAGGAAATATCAGATGGGCCTAAAGAATTAAATGCAAAAGCAGTAAAATACCTTTCTTGTATGAGTTTACCACTAGGGACAAATCCATCTAATATCCAAACTTAGGCCCAGGTTATTGAGAAAGTAAAATCAAGATTAGTAAGCTGGAGAATTAGTTCTTATCATCTATTATTAGGATCCAATTAATAAAACCAATCCTGATAGCATTATAAACCTTCTACATGATATTAGTGAAAGGCATTACTGTTACAACATCAAAGGTTAAGGCACTTTGCCACAAATTCTTTTGGGCAAGCATAACGGACATTAGGAAGATACATCATGTTGGATGGAAAAAAGTGTGTAAAAATAAAGCTCATAGAGGACTAGGCATCCCCAGGCTTATAGAAATGAATCAAGCTCTACTAATAAATAATAATAATGGCATTATGGAAGGGAAGAGAGTGTTTTAGGATGAAATGTGATACCCAGTACGTACAAATACCAAAAAAATATAATATACCACATAAATATGCCTAAAGGCATCTCTCCTTATTGGAGAGGCACCATTAGAATTGTCCAAACACATAACAACAATGATTTCCTTCATTATAATAATCTTAAAATGCCTCTTGGTGGTGGTAATAAATTTAAATTTTAAGAAAATAATATGGCTGAATCAAGCTCTACTAATAAATAAAAATAATGGTATTATGGAAGGGAAGAGAGTGTTTTAGGATGAAATGTGATACCCAGTGCGTACAAATACCAAAAAAATATAATATACCACATAAATATGCCTAAGGGCATCTCTCCTTATTGGAGAGGCACCATTAGAGTTGTCCAAACACATAACAACAATGATTTCCTTCATTATAATAATCTTAAAATGCCTCTTGGTGGTGGTAATAAATTTAAATTTTAGGAAGATAATATGGCTGAGTGAGGTGACTTTAAAATCTAGATTCCCAAGAGTATATTGTCTGATAGTAAATAAAATATGTGTGGTTAAAGATTTCGTTTAGTGGGACACAGATTCACGGTTATGGAGTACTGAACTAAAAAGGAGACTATTCAATTAGTTAGTGAAACAGTGGCATCAATTTATCACTTGCCTAGATTTTGTCATCTTATAAAGAAACAATAATAATAGATTGATTTGGAAGTGGGTTGATAAGGGACACTTGAAGACCTTTCGGAAGGCTACTCATAATGCGAGACAAATTGACTCCGCTATTGAAGCCCATATTTGAAAGGCAAGGGTACCCTTAATAAGAGTACTTATTTGGTAGTTATGTAAAGGCAAATTAGTAGTCTTAGATCATCTACACTAGTGCCAATGTATACTAAATGTTGAAAATGAATGCACCTTTAGATGCAAAGAACCTGAGACGATTGACCACCTTTTCCTTAGTTGTAACTTGGCCTAGCTTACATGGTCGAACTATTTGGCTTAATGAAGTACTAAATAACGTAGTCTAAAAATCTATGCTCATTATTTTAATCATAGTGCCATCTATATGGGGATATAATTTAGAACATGACTATAAGTGCTTCACTTTATTTAGTTTTAGTCCATCTAGTTAATAAAAAATTATATTAGATTTAGGAAGAAAAATATAATAATCCTTAATATAAGTAAACTAGTAAAGATGAGAATAGCTTGGTAGCTACATGCTCTTTAAGATGATGACCACTTCTATAGAACAAATGAAATCACATGATTAGTTGGCACCGCGAGCAAATTAAGTAAACTTTAATGGTGATGCTTCTTGTTGGGGCAAACCTAGGTTCACAAGTATTTTAGGATGTTGAGAAATCATAGTGGACTCATCATGTTTGTATTCTCCAAAAACATTTGCATACAAGAATTCAACAAATAATGGGCAAAATATGCAAAAGATATAATTGTCAAAAATGATCATGGACTTAGTTTAGTAGCAATAATATACCGTAAAAACTGAATACGAATATAAACATCAGAGATCACGTTCTATAAGGCACATAAACATATAAAGGAATTCATTTATAGATAGTTTAACTAGACTGGTCGTGAATAGGGTTAGGGATGAAATAACATGGGTTCTGGACCGACTTTTACCACTAATTCGAATCCTCTCCAAGTATAAAATATATTGCCTGAAGTTGCCTCGAACTTGGGGCTGATTTGTGAGAAAAGTTTTTTTTTTTTTTTGTAATAATGGGTTAACGATGAAATCTGTCCTATTCTGCACTGGTGTAAACATTTTATGCTTTGGTTACTAAACATCTAAAGTGTGAAATGAAAAAGATGATAAAGAAATAAGATGAAGGAAGAAGATAAAGATTTGGCAAAAAGATGAAGGACAAAGATGAAGATGAATATGAAGATGAAAGAATAAGAGGATGAAAGAATATGAAGAAGATGGTTGTGTAGAGGGGAAAAGTAGTATCTTTTTTTTCTTTTATATATTTTCAATTGTTATACTTTATTTTTTAGTTAATAAATAGGGGTGAGTTGAGCTATATTTGAACATATTTTTACAATTAAATAGCCCCACCCCTAGTTGGATATATTAAAAAACCTACATCGACCTACCCAGCCTGGTTCGATTTCAGTTAAAATCTGAAATGATCTCTATTAGGGTAAATGGTTTTGGTAGGTTGAAACTTTTTTTGACATCTCTAAACAAGATGATGGATTTTTAAGCCTAGTTGTGAAGAAAGCCATATATATTGTGGCAAAATGAGACATGTTTTGTTTCATACTAGGGACAAATGGTTGGCTTATGCACTGTGTCTGTGTATTGGGTCGTACGCTTTGCATATATGAATGGTGAAGTGAGACTAACTAATTTATAAATGTGATCTCCCTAATAGCAAGTTAATTAATAATATAAATTTTCTTTCCTTTAAAAAAATAAAAAATTGATTAACAACTAAGTTCTTAATTAACAAGTCCTCTGTACGTCTAATTTGGCGTAATCTGACTGAAATAAAAACATAAAGAAATTTAACGTAACATTATTGGAAGCATTATTAACTGATATTTTAATTATAAAAAATAAAAAATAAAAGCACATCAAATTGGAATTGGAATCAAAAGTATATAAAAATGGTGACGGGATGGGCCACCGCTGGTTTATGGACTCACATCCCCTTTTTATTTTTTGCCATTTTTTTCTTGTTTGTTTGAGAAGAAAGAGAATATCCAAATTCTGTCATTTTCTACTCTTTTCTTTTTATCATATTCTCTCAATTATTATTTAATTACATATATATTCTTTAATTAATTATGATTACTTTAATCATTGGGAAATATCCCGGAAGCTGATCGTAGTAATTAAAAGCATAATAATATATATTATTTATAATAATGATGATAAAATTCCCACTAAAAGTTCAGTTGTTTAATTAAGTGTTAGTGTACACTTGTATGGAATGAAAGATATTCCTTTCAAATAAGCATATATGTCGATTTGATTATTAAATATAATTAACACGCAATTAATGTATATGTCATATGTACGCATATATTTATATATACACTCACAAATCGCATAATAAAAAAATCTACGAAATATGTAATCCTCTAGGGTATATTATACGTTTCATGCATTGAGGAATCAAATCAATGCTAGTAGCTCTTTAATATCTCCCGGAAAAAGAAAAACATGGTGCATGGAATTACTTAGGATTCCAATTCTACAAGGAAGGCTTTGTTTAATATAATTCATTTTTATTTCCAAGTAGAGTTTTGAAGAGCCAGATATGAATAGGAGATCTACTGTTTTAGAAATCACACTTTAGCCCAAACAGTAATTCAACATTCTTTTTCGAGCTAAAGTTAAAGATCAAAAACATTCTAAGGCACAAAATTTGGAGAATGATCTCATTATCATATCTACTTTAATCCTTATCTCTCAAACTCCTTCTCAACACCATCCCCGCATGTAATATTTCGTCATGTTATAATCATTATCATGATCATATCGTCAACATATGCTTTTATAATGTTATTATTATATCATCATTGTGGTCATAATTATCGCATTACTAAGGAGATGTCCTTATCCTCTAACAAATTTTTTGTAGTCGGCAAATAAGTCCAATATTGTTTAAATGGTTTATATGTGTATATATATATATATATATATAATGAATTTAAGTATGAATGTCAAACAGCTTTGCATGTTTGTACTTTTCTTTTCTTCCTTCTTTTTTTTTTTTTTTTGTTTCCTTTTTATCCGATTTCATTATGGCTTGGGTATGTAGAGGAAAAAGGTGTAAGATCAGATAATCAAGCTGGTCATTTTGAGATAAAACTCAACTTTTGCTTCTCCTTTTATCTTCTCCCTTTTCCTTTTTTTCCCTGGTATATCCCTATTTGTATATATTATTGCTAGCTACCATATTATATATATATATATATATATATGTGTGTGTGTGTGTCTCTTCGTGTGTCTGTATGTGTGTGTATATATATCAGCATGTTTTTTCAACTGAAACAGTTGATAATGGTGATTTTCTGGGACCTTCCTAATAAGGTCCACGTCGGCATCATGGACTTCCAAGTCATGATTGTCAATGTCGAAATTTAAAAGCAAAAAAAAAAAAAAATTATTTTTATACAAACACGATAGATCTTTTCATATGATAATTAACTAAATAGTTGATATACATATATATATAATATATATATATAAGCATGTATATAACTTTTTTTTATTATTATAAACAAGCATATAAATAACTTAATTGGAAGGTGAAAAAGAAGAGAGAAACCTAGTGGTAATAACAAAGTGGAAAGGTCATGATTTGAAATGATTTTCTTCAAATTAAAAAAAGAGTTTTCTCATGTTCGCCAACATGTGTTTTTTCGAACCTTTTTTTATTTTTCTTGCATGTCAATTAATTAATCAATCAATCAATTACCTTCTTTTTCTCCTAAATATTAAAAATGAGGTACCAAGGACGGAGGTGATCTTAGAGGAAATTAATTAACTAATTAATTAATACTAATTACATTGTTAGTCTATGCTATACATCTAAGCTCTACGTGTTACCGACATTAAACTATTTTTTCGCTCCATCATGAGAATCATACCGGAAAATAAAAGGGTTAATTAATAACAAAAGTGCGATACTAAGAAGAAAGATATTGTTTGATTAATGTAATTCATGAATTGCTTATTATCATGCAAATTAAAGAGTATTTAACAATTAATTAAAAATTATATCACTATTTAGTAATTATTTATTTTAAGATATTAAAATTACTTAATTTAAATAATATAATATTTTTATCATAGAATTAACAATTTAAGTCTGACTTCTATCTAAAAAAATAAAATATATATATATATATACACTAATATATATGAATTTCTCTTTTAAAAAAAATAAATAATTCGAAGAGTTTTGTGGAGTTAAACATATTCATATAATTATAAGATAGTGTTTATATAATTAAGTTAAACGTTACAGTTTTATTGTAAGTATGTATTAATCTTTAAACATTAAGTCATCCATTTTTTAAAAAAAATGACTTGAAGAATCAGAAGCAATTAGTATACACGAGTAATTATATTATAATGTATAATATATTGAAAAGAATCCAGGCCCATCTACTTCATAAGCAAGTCCTAATTAAGAACATTAAGCTTTTAACTAACACAAAATAAATCATTAAAGCCTATTCTCTACGTCTCTTCACCAACATGCATCCCCCCGTATCGATGGGAGGAAGAGATTCTTACGCTCTCATAAATTAACTAATCAAAGCAAATTAATGAAAACCCTTTTGACCTCCATTGACATTTTTGTCTTCCAAAAACAAGGGCATTTAGAGAAAAAGAGAACTTATCACAGTTAGGGTTCTATAAGCAATGCATATATACAAAGCATCAAATTAGGCAGTGCTCAATTGGGCTATTAGGGTTCTCTTTGTGTGTGTGTGTGTGTGTGTGTATTACTCACAGAAGAAGAGGAACTATATTGACTCATTCTTTTTCTATCAAAAATAAGTTTATTGTTTTCAATTCAGAAATAAGTTCAACACATTGAGATAGGGTTAGGATTTAGGACTTTTATTTTTTATTTTTTTTCTTTTTCTTCTCTAATAGTAAACCAAATCCCATATTTCTAATATTCCATAGTAGTTTACCCACTTCATATTTATATTCTTAAAATTAAAATTAAAATTAAATTATACCTAGGAATTACGTAGAGTGGTTTAAAGTAAATGAACAACATACTTATCTGACGGTATTTTCCAAAAGCTTAATATGATGGAAATCACAATTCAATATGATTTTTCACAAATATCAATCTTGCTAAATTAATAGCATCAATTTATTAATGGTCCAATTTAAATTAAAATGTAGCAGAATGGAGATACAGCTGTGATATTTTCTTGTTTATAAAATAATTATGCCAGATAAAATTTCATATTTTTCTTTAAAAAGGAAAGAAAAAAGCACGTGAATAACTTTAAATTACCAAACACCGAAAGCCCAACTGGTTGGTATTTGATGAGGAATGGTGGAATAAAACTTTCTTTATTTTGAGGGATGGAAAAAGAATGGAACAGAACTTGGAGGGTTAATCATAAAGAGAAATTTAAAAAGTTAATAGCATGAAGAATTCAATTGGTCAAAGAGTCTGACTGACTCTAGAATCTAATAAAGCAAATCCTCTTGAATAAGAAAGAACTTGTTCCTACCTGCCTCCTTCCCCGAGCATTATATATATATATATTTTTTATATAGTTAATTAATTTTGTGTATTTATTTATTTCCCACATGCATAAGAACTGATTCAACAAATAAGTATGGAGATGAATTAATCTAATTTGTATATATTATCATTCTTTAATGACGTAGGTTTTTATATATTCTTGTCATCTTCACCGCATTTTTTGGACCCAAAAAAAAAAAAAGAAAAGAAAGAAAATTCGAAAGTTTGAGTTGACTAAGCTTATTAGCTATAAGAAGAAGCCATTTTCACAGGCTTCATGCACCAACTTGGGACCTTCATTCGCACATGGGTTTAATCAAATAAAAGCTTCTGATAAGAAATTATATTCCCTTTTTTAAAAAAAAAATATATAAAACTTAAATTTATTTTTAAAAGGAGAAAAAAAGAATTGAATAATCTTATTGAGGAAATTAAAGAAGATGACAAGTTGCTAAAAGAGAAATTTGGGGTAAGATGGAGCATGCACGCGTTTTGGTTTTGGTGATTTGTGGCGCATAAATCTTTAAAGGCCATGTCAAAATCCGCATGCCAAAAGTTATGGCGTCCCTTATACCTACAAACTCACAAAGAATATTGGATTAAAAAAAAAAAAAAAAAAAAGATTTCATCAACCATTTAAAGATATTCTCTTCCGAGTTATGTACATACACCCATTAACTAGTAGATATATATAACCCCTAATGACTATGATATACAATCAATATTATTCTCATGAGTTAAATAGCGTATATATGCATGGATATCATAATTATACATTCCATTTTTAGAATTCACTATCTTTTGTTTCATTTCGTATATATGCAATTGTTAGGCATTTAAACATGTACAGTGTGATCTCTATATGTTTGTAGGTTTAAACATATATATACATATTCTAAAAGATTCATTAATAAAGATTTATAATTAAAAAAAAAAAAAAAAAATCCCAAATGATCATTTATTTCAAGGTATTGATCAAATACTTGGTAAATCTAAATTCAATCAACTTTGAATTTAATAAATATTTAAATTTGAGGTTGTTGTTGAGAGTTGCGTGCGAGTAGGATGGTAAAAAGGATACTACGTACGTATAAAATCTTTGGCACAAAAAAATTTGTGAGGCAAGCAACTAGGGTGGTGATCTTGATTGAGAATCTTTCGTAATGGACATACGAAATCTCATAATTAGTTTAAATGGATCTTTAACCACTAATTATACATAATATATATATATATATATACACACGCATACAAATATAGGCTTTTTCATATATAAGATTTTAACTTTTATAGTGGACCCAAATTGCTGTCGATGTGCGGAGGAGGCTTCGGCCTAATAGATATGGAAATAAACAAATGCATGGGCTGCTGCTAATTTACTTACTCCTTGCACTTCATCATGTGTATAAATATATATAAACGCACACAGAGATATATGGTTGTATATGCACTGGGGAAGGTGTTATTTGGATAATATTTCTTTTTTATTTACATAAAATACATTATTCATATTTTAAAAAAATTAATTATTTATATACTTAAAATTCATGATTGAATCTTAAATTAGAGAGTGAAAAAGAGATATCATACATGATATTTTATATATAAACAGTATTTGATTTTGGTTTATTTAGCACGACAGTTGGTATCAATATTCAAAGGAGAAAATGATGGTGAAATTATAGGAGATCAATTTTCATATCATACAAGTAATTATATGAGCATAAAGTACTTGATCCACATACATGCTGCTGTATAATATATATATATATATATATATATGTATGTATGTGGGTGTGAGACAAAAAACAGCCCACAGGAATTGGGATATTAATTCTGAAAACTAGATTTGAAGAACCCACAAACGACAACTGGGTCAAATGAGGATTTTTGAATATGATTAATATATTGAAGTCTGCGAGACTATGACTCTTAATATTGGACTATATAAATTTCAACAGAATTAAGAATGGAAACAGGAGTCAATTTCATGTATTGACAATTAATAATTTGAGAAGGCCATTATATATATATATATATATATATATACACGTGCGTGTGTGTATACCTAAGCATTGGGTGAGACCAAGGATATGACCTCCCCCCAACCCAAAAAAAAAAAAAGATGATTATTTAAGAGACCATGGAGGTAAAAAAGTAAGAAAAATATTTCAAAGAAAGAAATTAAAATAAAGAAAATACTACACTATACTTTTGCATTGGTTGGGCTTTTAATTTGTCCAAAACTTGGCCTGAACTGGAACAATCAGGACTGGCCTATTGAAGCTTTTCTATTTTCAGCCCAATCCCAAAATTCTATGCCTCAATTATTTCATTACAACTCTATTTTTCTTCATATTAATATTCTATAAAATTTAAGATAAATTTTTTTTGATTAATTTCTTAGCCTTGGCCAATAAATTGCCTTTAAATTAATCTCGAGAACTAGTTAGTCTTGGTATACGAATATGCCTTGTGGGTTTCCATAGGAAAGGTAGTTTTGCTCTCTAATTTGTAATTTTAATCAGATTTTTTTATAAAAATATAAATTTATATTATTTTGTAACAACATCTAATCTTTGATTTTATAATCTAAAAATATGAAATTTTAAGTATTGGAAGTTGAAGGAATGCACTTTGGGAAATGATGTGAGTTAAAACCCAAGTAAAAACTATTTGAAGGAAAAATCCAAACTCATGGGCCCATAACTTACGAAGCATTATTTCGAACCCGAAATGAATTGCTGGTTTTGTGGGTCCATTCTAAGCCCATTATTGACCAAACCTTGAGGAGTTTATAGAATTGGTTGGGGTACTATTTTTATTTTACCATTGGAATATAATAATTGAAGACAGATTCCGTAGAATTTATAAAAAGCATTGGATCTCCTGTTTTTTTAGCACAGCTTCCAAATCTCCATGTCCTACCAACTTTTTTTTTTAAAAAAATTGGTTTGATAAATTTCCACATCATTACTCGTATATTGAACTTTACTTACACCCACAAAAGAATCCTCCTTATAATCATTTTTGAAGGTGCAAATTTCTCCTTCCTATTCATTTCACACCCATTTCTAAGTTTCCAAACTGCATGTTCGCTTGATACACAAGTTTGAGATAAAGTGAACAAAATATAAAAAGGTAATCATTTATCATATTCATATATGTATGTTACTCCTTGAGAGCATGCATAATTTGATATTTTCTTAGTTTCTGAGTGTTTGAATTTAACAAGTTGATAGATTTTGGGTAAAAATGAATTTTAAATAAAATAAATTTCATATTTATGAATTAAACACATTGATTATAATAAGTTCTAAATGGAATCACGGTCCAACTAGACTTGGTATTTTAAATAATAAAATCAAGGAAGGAGATAAGGATTGAAATCAAATATTTTGTAAGGATTCCAAGAATAGCTTTTCAAAGTCTTTTTCTTCTTCCCATTTTGTTTCGCAGTGTGAACGTAACTTTACATGGATGCAAGATAGAATCAGAATATTTCTTTAACAATATTTATTAAATGTTCCTTATCTCCAACTCTCTCTCTGTCTTTTTGAAAGGTACTTTTTATTATGCGTGCTTGATTTTATAAGGTTGTCATTTCCCCATAAACAAAAATTTCAGAGTCCTCATTTCATGGCTTGATGGGAGCTACATACCATGTAAATAATTCTTGAGATTAATTTCTTACATTCAATATCTTTTACTTTTTAAAACAAAAATGCTTTAAAAAAAAAAAAAAAAATTTAATTATTGAAACTTTAGTTTTTGTATTGCGTAAACTATTCCCCATTGCCTTTTTTTGTCTTTCAATAATTTCTTAGTTAGATTTGGACAAAAAACAAACGAAGCAAAAAGTCTATATCTTTGAATTTTTTGTTCAATAATTTGTTTTACATTGTTTTATTTTTTACTTTCCAAATTATTTTTAAATTATTTTTTTAAGTTCATTATGCTTTTAACAGAGATAATGATGGTAAAAACAAGCACCATTGTGGTACACGAAATACAAAAACACTAACTTTACATTCATATGAAAATTTAATAGCATACTAAGAAGAAGAAACCTCTCCACGGTCAAGCAAGGACTAAAATTACCAGCAAGACCATGACGGAGACACAGCTGGACACCGCTAACTCTCTACTTTCCTCTGCAATTGTCAAAAATTCCATTGCAGAGGCCACCTTCCACACTAAAAACAAACAACAAGAAGAAAAAGTACTTAACCTAAATCCATATTACACCATAATTTAATATTCGGATAGTTTCCTTATAGCTTCCCAATCAATCTCCAACGATGGGTACTTCTCTAATCCGAAGCTCTCTGTCTCGTTCCACTGCGAATCAGAGAATTCAAAGAAAGTCATTTCTGATTCAGGGGATGACGAACCAGAGGACTCGTCGGATGAATCTGGCGATGATCTTGATGAGTTTTCCGCCTTCGAATCATCCGATCCCGGAGACCCACATTCAGTCTTCACCGGACAATCCAGTTCAAGCGCCTGCTCCATCTTCGACGGCTGATTCGGAGATATTACGGTCGAGGTCTTTTCATCGCCGAGAACAGACCTTTGCTTCCCAGAGTTCCCCTGTTTTTGAGAATTGGCAGCCAAGCTTTGACAGATGGCTTGGAGCTTAGCGTCAACAGAGGAATGAAGGGGCTTGTAGTCGCCGAACTCGCCTTGGTGCTTGAGATGGGGAAAGTTGAGCCTCGCGAAGTCTCCACGAAGCTTGTATGCCGCCTTGTCGTAAGCCAGAGCAGCCTCCTCCGCCGTGTCAAAAGTGCCGAGCCATAGACGGGTACGGTTCTTGGGGAGTCTGATCTCGGCCACCCATTTGCCCCAGTGCCTCTGCCTCACTCCTCTGTAAAGCTTCGTGGGCTTTGACGGAGGAGAAGGAGCAACATGCTTCATGGGAACAGGTTTTGGGGAGAGAAAGCTCAGGCTCTGGCTCCGGTTATGTTCCGTTGATGATTTAGATGCTGCCATGGTGGCTAGCTGCTGCTGTTGTTGTTGTTGAAGGAGAAATTGAGTTTGGATTTGCAGAATTTGAGATGGAGTAAGGTGATTGAGCCCAACCGATCCTGTTTGCTCCATACCCATTTGATTTTGGTAGGTGTAGCTCGAGAACCCACTGTAAAACATGTGGGAGCTCGATGGGGAGTAAATACCAGGATTGTAGAAATTGGGCTGAGAATTGGAAAAGACTTGAGAGAAAGAGCAAGAAGGGAAAGAGGAAGAAGAAGATGGGGAAGAAGGAGAAGAGAGAGAAGTTGGAGATGGAGAACTTTTCATAAAAGGTTCCAGTGCTTTCATGAGCTCTTCTCTCAGAGGATCTGAGAAAATCATGCCTGTGTTGCTGCTGCTACTATTATACACATCTATAGCTGTTGCCATGTCTTCTCAAAAGAAATTTTTTTTAGCAAATTTCTGAAGATCTAAAACAAAACCAGAAAGATCTGAAAACCTGTGCCTTAAAAAAGTAAAGAACAGGTGATAATAGCTATATCAAATTATGAAAACTGGTGAAAAGGCTCTAGATAGAAATCCTATATAAAGATTGAAAAATGAAGAAAAAAAAACAACCAGAGGGACCAAAAATAACCCCCTTTAGTTGATTAAATGAAAAACCATAAATTTACACGAGAAAGAAAAATTAAAAACAGAGAAATCAGACCTGGATCTCTATTCTGGATCACCCGACTTTCAAAAACACCCTTCTGGGTTATTGCTTGTTTTCTAAAACAATAAACAGCTCTACAAACCAACCAAATAACCCAAACTTAAAAAGTTCTGAAAGACAGATGATGACAGAAAGGGATCAAAGAAGCGGGATTTATGGAGATGAAAAGGGGGTGAAAAAGAACAACACTCCGATCAAAACGCAGTTTTTTTTTGCAGAAAAGCTTGAAGAAGAAACGTTTCGCTCGCTATATTTTTCTGGGTAACCTCACCTAGGTGTTTACACTCTTGGGGTTTCTTGCTTCGCCACATCTCTGTTTATATAATCCTCTGGCTCATGGGTTTTCTTCTAAAATCCTTGGATTTTCTCTTCTTAAAAAAAATAATTTAAAAAAAAATAATAATTTTAAAAAACTCAAAACAATTTTTTCCTGGCTTAATTTAATTTTTAATGGAGCGTTTCTCGTCAACTTCAAAGATGCCTTTATTCAATGTAGAGAAACCAACGAGAATCCGCCACGTGGAAGTGCAATGAATTCATCTACCGGCAGCTGTATGTGACGTAGCGTAGGTCTACACGTGTCAGTTGATGATTTGTTGAGGATTGGTTAACGGTGCACCCGTTATCTTCTTTTGGAATTTAATGCGGGGTTTTCTTCCCTGTGTTTTCTGTGGCAAGCTCTGTTATCGCCACGTCGGCTTTAGTCCTTCTCAGTTATCAGTGAGGGATTCCCTGCTTCTGGTAGCATTATAGCAGATCAAGAAGGGGTTGTAACCGTCCATTCCACTGGAACTCACTATCAGGTTAAATCATCTTTATCTGATTAAATTTTAAATTTCGTTTTATTAAATTAATTTTAATTACAACTAATATTCAATTAATATTTTTCAGTTCAATCAATTGAATTAACTTATCGATTATGTTATTGAAATATAACCAACACTTTTTTATTTATTGAATTCTTAGATCTTATTTGAAAAAATTTATGGTTCATCTTCATCATATCAATAGTGTCATATATTCATTAAAATACTCACTATCAATAATAATTTTTAATTATTAAAATTTTAAAAATATTAATTAAAAAATAAATATTCTAAATATAGGTTAATTTATCTAATTGAATCATTTCATTCGTAGACAAAAAAATTGCATATGTAACAATCTCAATTGAATTATAATAAGAAGTATGAATAAGTAAATAGGTGAAGATATTTTAAAGAGATTTAAGTGATTACATTTTTCGACAATTTTATACTAGTCAAACTGCATCAAGAATATAGAAAAGTATTTTAAAGTGAGGAATGTTCTTCAACTCATTTTTTGTTGGAATCAAAATATGGGAACTACATGCTTTTTGAAAAATAGGTGGTTAAAAAGTATGTATATTGTTGAATGAAAGAGGATTCATGATAATAGCGAAGAGATTATCATTTTTACAAGTAAGTGTTAGTAGAGGATGAATCTTAGAGATTGAATAGTAAAGGTGAGTATTAGTTTGGATCTAGATTGGATTGGAACTAAAATCAAATAGAAAAAAAAAATTGACTAAAAACTGAACCGAATCAAATATTATCTATATACTTAATATATTTAATATTTTATTTACACAATGTATACAATATACATATAGTATTTATATATTTATTATATTTAACTTTTACTATTAAAAAATATTAATCGATCTAATATTATTCAATCTAGTCCAGTTTTCACGATCGAAACAGATAATGTTCAACCTTATTAGATATAGTAAAATTATATATTTCTCAAGAGTTAATTATTAAAATTATGATTGAGCCTCCTAACATTGGTATACATGGAAGGATAGCTTTTTCTAGCTGAAAAATGATAACAGCCTAGAAGAGGCTTTCCTTTCTTCAATCATTTATAAGAACTAAGAAGTCAAGTATGATACATGAAATTCATCCCAATTATTCATTCTTTTCAATGAAGGTGTGAATATGATGACTGCGTGCCAGAATAGATGATTCAATCCTCGATCTTGCCTTTCTCAATAAGTAGATATGAAGCCATATCTTATGTTTTAGGTGAAAGGCAATTACTAGGGCAAGTGGTGGAATATATGGGTAGCATGAAAGCCTTTCTTCTTGGGAAAGTAGGAAGCCACTCTCACAGACGCTAATGGGGTTACAAAAAGCCTGATGGAAAAGGCACCTTTGGCTTCGAATAAATAAAAAAAAAAAAAAAAAAAGATACGCCTTAAAAATGGATTGAAGTGGGTAGCTCAACGTACTTTAGAAACACATACATATAAGTTAGTTTGTAATCTTATCAATCATAGATAAAGAATGCATCCTAGTGGAGGTAAATAAAGAAACTAAAGGTGTCAAACAAAATAATATGTGATTTTTTAATCTATCGATCTAAGGATTAAAAACAGAACTGAATTAATTGGCACAGTCTGATTTTTTAATCTAAACCAAATAATGATCACTCCTATTTTATAAAATTTGTTTTATTATTAGTTGCTATGATGTTTTTATTATTAAAAAATTATGAAAACTAGTAATTATTTTTGTTGCCCTTATCCTTAGAAAAAAATTATGTTAAGTCCTTCACATATTTTAGATCTATCGACTTTTGCAATGTTATCTAAAAATTATTACAAAAATTCTTGTTAATAGAGTGAAGGAAATTAATTCTTGTTAATAGAGTGAAGGAAATTATTAGATCCCTTATTGATAAAACCAAGACTAGTTTTCTCACTG
Organism: Carica papaya; assembly: GCF_054855325.1. Taxonomy (NCBI): domain Eukaryota; kingdom Viridiplantae; phylum Streptophyta; class Magnoliopsida; order Brassicales; family Caricaceae; genus Carica; species Carica papaya. The sequence goes on along the minus strand of NC_142314.1, from coordinate 9,382,036 downwards.
GGCAATAGATAATTGATAATATTATTATTGGTGTCGGAAGCTATCCACAGAATGAGAGAAGGTATATTGCTATCAAAATTGACCTTGATAATGCATATGATAGACTGACTCGGAGTTTTATTGAGGATACCCTTAGGAATGTTCCTCAAATAAGTGGATCAAATGTGTCATGAATTGTAGTAGATCCCCTAGGATGCAAATCCTCATCAACAGATATGTCTCTAATAAGTTTACCTCGATCCATGGTATTCGATGTGGTGATTATCTCTTCCCATACATAGTTGTTAAATGCATTGAGAGATTGAGTAACTTGATTTATAGTGAGGTCAATAAGGGGGATAGAGCATGTCGAGGATGGGGTAGAGAGGTCTTTACCTCTCCCATTTATTTTTTTTATAAATGTTTTAATTTCCTTTAATGAAGCCTCTTTGGACAAAATGGGACCATCAAAGGATGTTTCGATGTTTTTTGCAATAACTTGTATCAAAAAATTAATCTTAATAAAATCTAAGATCTTATTTTCCAAGAGCATTAATAAATATTAACTTGAAGCCTATTTGTGATTAGTATGATCTTCATGTCATGAATTGTAGTAGATCCCCTAGGATGCAAATCCTCATCAACAGATATGTCTTTAATAAGTTTACCTCGATCCATGGTATTCGATGTGGTGATTATCTCTTCCCATACATAGTTGTTAAATGCATTGAGAGATTGAGTAACTTGATTTATAGTGAGGTCAATAAGGGGGATAGAGCATGTCGAGGATGGGGTAGAGAGGTCTTTACCTCTCCCATTTATTTTTTTTTATAAATGTTTTAATTTCCTTTAATGAAGCCTCTTTGGACGAAATGGGACCATCAAAGGATGTTTCGATGTTTTTTGCAATAACTTGTATCAAAAAATTAATCTTAATAAAATCTAAGATCTTATTTTCCAAGAGCATTAATAAATATTAACTTGAAGCCTATTTGTGATTAGTATGATCTTCAAAACTACTGACTAAGGTATACCTTGGTATTTCCCTTATTTACACTCATACTAACAAAAATGTACCAAGTGCTCATCAACCATGTTCACAAGAGGTTGACTAATTACTAAATCCCCTACTTATCCATGTTGAGTCACACTACACCTACAAGATCACACCTATTAATACCTTCCTACACTATGCGGATTATTTTTATTCCCAGCATGATCTCCTTTCAACTTGAGAGGTTGTCTAAAAATTTTATCTAGGGTTCTAGTGATGATCATTAGGAGGTCCGTCTTGTTAACTAGCACATTATATGTCATCCTAAGAATAAAGGTGGTTTGTGAATTTGTGATATGATTACCCAGAAAAAAACTTCCTGATGAAGCTTATCTGAGCCCTCTTTAGAAAGCCAACCAACCTTCTGGTCTAAGTTTTCAAGGCCAAATACTTTTTTTTGTAAAAACCTACACAATATTAAGAACTCACTGGTTCAATACTCTATCATTTAGAAAAAAAAAAATTAAAGCACATTAAGATTTTTAAAGTGGAGCTTCATTCACATGTGGGTGATGGGAGACACTAATTTTTGGAAAGATTCCTAGTCAGTGATTCAATCCTTCTCTTCCTTGTTAGGGCATTAATCTCTATGAATGAGTTAAATAGGATATTGAGCTCTTATACTAACCCTAATGGCTCTCAGAAGTGGCATGAGTTTGTTGATGATCTCCCAAAGACCATCTGCCTTAAAATCACCTATATTCATATTAGAACAAAAAACTCTTGATATGATAGTTTAGTCTCTCTATGTTTCGTAAAGGGTTTGTCATTTCATATGGATTCTTACTTCGAATAAACTTCTCACCAATGTTGATAGACTTCATAGGCACCTTGTTGAGACTAGCCATTGTTAAGGGTGTCGTATGGGTAGGGAGAACAACTTATACACCATTAGATATTTTCTATCTGTAACCCAAGTATGGAATGCATTAATTGATAATAAGTATACTAATAACTTTTTTTCTCCTCCTTTTAGTAGGTAACTTAGATGGAATCTCAATATAAATATTAGCTCTCATAGTGTTGACAACTAAAATGTGATTTATCCAATAATAACCTGGATTTTATGGAGATAGCATAATGAAACTGATAAGATTCAAAGACCCCAACGACAAACCAGAAGGAATCTTAGGTATGACCAGTAAAAGAAACGTGCAACTCTAAACTAGTTAGAGTAGCTTCAGCATTCCCATAATCTCCACAAGCTACTTGTATCCCATTATTTCTATAAGCACATGTATTTTATTTTTTACATGTTTTTAATTCAGTTCCTTAATATAAGGAAGTAATGAGTAGAACTTTCGTTTTTCTTATTCACTTACCAGCATCTCATTGGGACCATCATTTTGGTATCAAAGTAAGTTAATTAATGATGACCAACAAAGAACGTATTGAGAATCTAGAAATTGACTTGGGCGGCCAGCAAGACAACAAGAGTCACATGAAAAACAGTTTGGCCAATAAGCTCCATTAGTTGGAGGAGATTCTCAAGTGGCTCACGGATGTTGTCGTGTCAAATAGAGAAGGATCCAACAATCACTCCTTGAACTGATCATGCCAAATGTGAACGCCCCGCGATGATGACCTTGAAAAATTTGATGGAACTCAATAATTTTTCTACTCCAAATTGGCCAAACTTGAATTTCCTACATTCGCAGGCAAAGTCCCGTCAAAATACTTTCTAAATGCAATCATATTGTTCAATGTCAAGGCTGTTTGGGAACCAACCAACTAAAACATAATTTTTTTAATTTTAATTTGATTTATTTGTCATCAAAATTATATTATTGTTATAATATGTGAGAAAAATATTTTTCTTTTAACATTTTTTTTTTCAAAAATATTATATAATTGTGATATTATGAATAAGTTGATGAAGAGAAAGATTGGCTATAAGAAAAACAAAGGATTTTGCAGCCTATGCAAGGGAAATTGTTAACTATATGGAGACAAGGTTCATAGTCTCTAATTAATCATTTCTTGTGATGTTAGGGGTGCATTGGCTTAAGGAATTGGGTACTTTTATGTATGATTGATGGAACATGATGATGTAGATCTAGCAACGCAACCACACCCACCAGTTGCACGACATTGACTCATCAACGCTACAGGCAGCATCAGTGAATGAGGTATCAAAGAAAGATAGCAAAATCAGTCATTATTTGCTATATGCGTGTTGATAGAATCATTTGCAAACACTGTCAAGGCCGACTTGCAGAAGATGCTTGAGAAATTCCCTAACATATTTTAGGAGTCTAACCGGTTATCACTGGCAAGGAGCATTGACCACCAAATTAGCCTTAAAAAAGAATGGAGCCAACCAATGTAAGGTTGTACCAGTATATTTATT